>NC_091061.1:161629061-161932091 GCF_000393655.2 Nicotiana sylvestris | reverse complement strand
CTGGTTTCCTTAATCGCATTCGCGCCCTTTCCTCCGCGTTCGCGTAGTGTAATTTCGGAGGGTATTTAATTATTCTTCGCGATTGTATGTTTTGGCTCGCGATCATGGAAGTCTGTCCCCTCATCTTTCGCGTTCGCATCCCTCCATTCGCGTTCGCGTAGCAGAACTAGGAGCCGGGGGTATTGTGACCATTTCCCTTTCGCGTTCGCATTGCCCCGTCCGTGAACGCGTAAGCCTGCCCTTTTCCTCTTCCGCGTTCGCGTGATTCATCACTCGTTTGCATAGCCCAGTTCAGGAGCCATCAGATTTTCCTCTTCACAATCGCACATCATTTTACGCGATCGCGATGTACAAACATCTGGACAGAATATAAAAATTTCAAAATCGAGGGTTTAACCATTTTTATCAAAACTTAAGCTTGGGAGCTCGGATTTGAGCGAGATTTTGAGGAATTTTCAGAGATATCTATTGGGTAACGATTCTTAACTCTTTTTTTTGCTTGTAACCCATTAATCCAAATATGAATTCATCCTTTAATTTCGGAATTTATATGAAAATTAGGGGAAAGTTCTTAGACCAAGAATTTGAGTTTTGATTGAGGATTTGACATTGGATTGAGATAATTTTGGTATGCATGAACTTGGAAGAGCGTGATGATTCTGAAAATATAAAATATACCCGATTCCGAGATGTGGGCCCGAGGGGCGTTTAGGTCATTTTACCTAATTTCGTGTATTAGCTTAGAATTACTTTGTAGAATCAGTTACTTGAAGTATTATTTATGTTATGCAATTGAATTGAATAGATTTGGGCCATTTGGAGTCGAGTATTCGTGGCAAGAGCGTGGTTTCAGGTTAATTATTGAGTCGGTTCGAGGTAAGTGGCTTGTCTAACCTTGTGTGGGGGACCTTCCCCTTAGGATTGGTTATTTGGTAATTGAAATGCCTTGTTCGTGAGGTGATGAGTGAGTACTTGTGCTAATTATTGGAAATCCGGTTTTCTTTAAGTAATTACTAGTATGTTTCCTTTCCTGTGTTCTATTACTTGCACTATTAAGCCTGTTGTTAGCTTAGGAAAGCATGTCTAAGTGACTTAATTGCTTTATTTGCTCAACCTGCCTTACCTGAATTCTGTGCAGCATGCTAGGCTAGAATCACTTGTTGCCTTAATATGAAACTTTGCCATTTCTGTATATTTTCCTGTTGCTGCTGTGTATTTATTTTGGGACTACGGATATGGGATTCCGGTAGCTCCTCCTTGTCTGTTTATTTTGGGACTACAGATGTGGGATTCCGGTAGATCCCCCTGCACAGTTATATGGAACTACGAGAATGCACCCGGTAGATTCCCCCAGAACTGGGTATTTATATTTGGGACAACAGAACGGAATTCCGGTAGTTCCTCGCGCACTATGAGTTGGACTACGGGACGGGATCCCGTGAGATCCATTAGATACGTACATATGGGACTACAGGACGGTATCCTGGGAGATCTCCGATTGTTATTATTGGTGTAAGTACGTGATTTTTGGCCTATATGAGAATTACTCCCAAAAAATTCAAAAATAAAATAATTTTTCTTGGTGTGCAATTTTGTGATATTTTGTGATATTTTTGAATAATTATTTGTATTTGTCTGTGCATGTTTATTTGTTAAATTAATAAAAATACAAAAATATCGCATTTTGCATGTAGGATTTAATCCTACAATTGTTAGTAATTAAGTTTGTTTTACAAAAGATGAAAAATTACAAAAATAGGCATCGTTTGCATTTTTAGCATTTAATGTCCAAATATACAATTTTATGCTTAATTATTACTTAATTGTGCGTTAATTGTAATTGGGAGTTAATTTGCGCTTTTATAACTTAATTTAGTTCTTAATAATAATTTAAGTATTTTTATAATTTAGTTTTAGATAAATAAAAGAAGAAAAAGAAAACAAAACATACAAAAATCGGAATTGGGCCTCTTCTTCAAATTCAAGCTACAAGCCCAAAAAATATCCAATCTTCCCAAACGACCCAGTACATTTCGAACTGGGTTGACCCAGTCCATAACCCAAAGAGACTCAAACCCCCTTTGCTTTCATTTTTCATAAAACAAAGCAAAACAAAAAAAGAAAAAAAAATCAAGAAAACCCTAAGAGCTAAGCCATCCGCCCCCCCTCTTTCTTTCTTCATCTTCCCAAAGCTCCAAACCTTCCAACCATGGCTGCCCAACGCCGACAAAACCAGCAGCTCCAACGAACTCCATCTTCTCCAAACGAAACGCCAAGCAAGCTGCCTTTCTTCTTCGTCGTCGCGTCCAAACGACCATCGTCGCAGCTGTTTCTGCGTCGTCCATTGCTGCTGCATTTTGTCCTCCATTGTTGCTGCGTTTCCACTGCTCCATCGACGACGAACAGCTCGTCGACCTTCATCTTCTCCGTCGCAGCTGCAGCCCGCGTCCTCCATTGACGCAGCCGTTGCTGCCCGCGCTCCAGTGTTGCTGCTTCTCTTCCTACTTTCTTCTCCTCCGAGCTGCTGCTTCTCCGCCATGGACAAGCACGCACAGCTGCTCACGTTTCAGCCCATGTCGCTGCTGCTTCCCTTCCTCCTTCCAGCTGCCGCGACCACTGCTGCCTCCTTGTCATGGCCAGCTACGTCTGCTTCACGTTTCGGCTTCTACTGTTGTTTCGTCTTCTTCGTCTCGTCAAAGTTTGAAGGTCTTTCGTTGAGTCGAGGCCCGGATAGATTTGTTTACAATCAAGTTCGTCGTTGATTCATCTCCGGTTAGTTGGTTTTGAGTTTTATTTTTGTCCATATTTCGTTTTTATATTTCTCAAAGTAAAAATCGATAAATGTTCGATCCTTGTTTTGTTCATGTCTATCGTTTGAATTAATTTTTAATTTGTTCATATGTTTTGTTAATTTAATTTTCAGATTCAAATGGAAAATTAATTAGTTGTTTTTCATGTTTATTTCATGTTGATTTTATTCATTTTTGTAAAAAAGGAATTGTTAGTTTAATGTTTGTTAGATTCAAATTGAAATTTAAATTAATTATTATTTTCAATTTGTTTCATGTGTTTTATATATTTTCAGAAATTGTTAACATTGTTTAAATCATGTGAATCCGTCATGTTTTGTTGTTTAAAAAATAGATTTAATTCATGTTCATCTTTGATTGAAGTTCGCTTTTAATTTAATAATTTAATGTGAAGTTATGTTTTGGTTTTAATTTTTGGATCATGTATCTTTGTTACAATTTTGTTGGATTTGATTTTATTGATTATTTGAAGATTAGTGATTTGAATATGTTTATTTATTTTGTTTAAGTTTAATTCGAAGTTTGAATAAAGTTTGTTTGTTATTGTTATTGAATATTTTCGTTCATGTTCATACTTTGTTTGGTTGATCTTGAATCCGAAATTTGTATAGTTTGATTTCTTATTTTATTGTTTATCATTTATGATTATTTCTTTAATTTGTCTCATAATCTTGTTTAAGTTTAATATAGGAATTGTTGGTTGTAATGTTGTTAGAGTTGATTTTAAGTTCAATATTATTGAATTTAGAAATCTGAATATACTTGTTTGTTGTTGTTGTTATTGAATCTGAAAATAGGTTTGTTTGTTGCTAAAATATTGTTCAATCAAATTTTAGTTGTTCCGTGTTGTTCAATTTGTGTTCATGTGATTTATTGTTGAAATGTTGAAGAAATCATGTTCATGTGATTTGTTGTTGAAATGTTGAAGAAATCATGTTCATGAGATTTGTTGTTTGAATTTATGTAGAAATTGGTCATATTGGCTATATTTTGGTTGAGTTTGATTAATTGATTTGTTATAGCTGATGGGGGTAATTTGGTAAATCGCAGTACGTTTGGGGGTAAAATAGTAATTGCAATAAGGGCAGAGGGGCATTTTTGGAATTTAATTTCTGAATAATTATTTATTTTGAATGTTCTTTCCATTAGAATTAAGATAATATTAAAGTAATTAAGCATGGGGAACAAAATGTAATGGGGTGGGTTTTGATATTATTGTTTAATTGAATGGGGACAAGACAAAATGTAGTGGAAGGGAATATAACAATTGTTTATGGTAGGCATGGGGGACAAAATATAATGGGTTGGTTTGATATATTAGTTTAATATAGTGGGGAATGAGTGAGAAGATAATGGGTTTGGTAGGAGAAAGTGTGGTTTGATTAATGAATTAAAGGGTTTGGGATGTGAAATAAGTAGAGGTCTTGAAATCAGATTTTAGGAAAACAGAATACAGATAACAGGAACTAATCTGAAAATAAGAAAGGGAACGAGAATAAGAATAGAGAGAATAGACAGAAAAAAAATGGACAGAGAAAAAAAAGAGAGCTGAATATTTAAGAGAGAAAGAAAAATTCCGAAAAATATTTAAACTTTCAAATAAAATAAAAAACTAAAAAGAAATCTTCTGCTTTCTTTCATTGTTTGAAATCAGCATTAATTGTGGTTGTTTCATAAAAGCTTGAAGTTTTTGTTTTGGGATTACTACTCCACCGGTCTGTTACTGGGTTGTTACTGTTGCTGGGCTGTTGTTGCTGTGCTGTATTGGTATTACTGCTGCTGATTCTCATCTTCGTCTTCTTTTGTTTCCAATACCAGGTACACGACTGTAATACTAGCTATTGCAAGCTAATAATGTGGAAGCATGAATACATATGAAAAATGAAATTTTGAAGTTTTAATTTCGTTTTTCTTTGTTCCTTTTGTTGATTGTATTTAAGCTATTTTATGTATTACTGAATAATAATTGAAATAAGAAATAATAACATAAGTTAGTCTTCAATGAATCGGTTTGGCAAAACGGGTAATTCACTAGTTATGGAAGTTTCAAGATTATCAACAGTAGGTTAATCATGAACAAATAGCTAAATTTAGCTATGGCATGAATTTAAATTAAATTTTGTAAATTAGGCATTAAGGCATGATTTGAGTTCAAGCAAGATTAGAAGAACTAATAAGTTTTAGTAATTATGGTTAAATATAGTTTCAAATGTTTGTGAATAATTAGTCTCAATAGTTTTTTTATATATATAACAATGCTGAGTTTTAATCTAGCTATATTTGATTCTTTTGAATATTAGTTGTCGAATTTTTATTTTATTTATAATTTCGAATTTTTTAAGTAAAATTCTTTTTCATCAATATTTGTATTAATCTAGCAATAGAATCCATGTTTTCTTAAAATAATAATAATAATAAAAAAACTTAATTAATTAGGACTTTCTTTATTCATTTTAGAGACTAATTTTAATAGAAAAATGTAGTCGCTTTAAGATTTGTCCATTTAAAATAAATGAGATGAGCCTCGCTTAGTAAAAATGTATAGATTGCGGGGCCCTCACAAATGTATGTATTAATTATTTAGAACATCGGAGTTGACCGTCTAGCAAAATTTTACGGCCTTTCCCAAATCGACAATACGCTAGTCGCTCTTGGCGCGTCTTTAACAAAATTATTTTCTTAAATATGGGTGTGCATTTATGTAACCCAAATCCAAATCTCAACGGAGTCGAAATGTGTCGATAACCACGGGTGCATTGATTGCGACGTGGTTTGAAATATGTTTTCACAATGTTGCAATTCTCCGTAAAATAATAACAATAAATAAAAAATAATAAAAGCGGCTAAAGGATAAAATTTGCACATAAGTTTATAATACGTATTATATCAGATAATCAAGCCGAATATAACAGTTGAGCGACCGTGCTAGAACCACGGAACTCGGGAATGCCTAACACCTTCTCCCGGGTTAACAGAATTCCTTATCCGGATTTCTGGTGCGCAGACTGTAATACAGAGTCATTCTTTTCCTCGATTCGGGATTAAAATTGGTGACTTGGGACACCCTAAATCTCCCAAGTGGCGACTCTGAAATAAATAAACGAATCCCGTTTCGATTGTCCTTTAATTGGAAAAAACTCCCTTGTACCCTCGCGGGTATGTAAAAAGGAGGTGTGACAGCTCTGGCGACTCTGCTGGGGAATCCATAGACCCAGAACCACTGGTTCAGGGTTAGAAATTCGAGCTTAGATAAATTGTTATATTTGGCTTTATCTGATTTTTACATGTTTGAACCTAATGTGCTAAATGCTGCTTTTACCGCTTTGATATTATTTGACTATATATATAAACTGTGCCGAACCCTTCTCTCTTCACCTCCGGGGATGTGCTTACTGGTTGAGACTCCCTATTCTGTTAGTGTCATACCTTGAAATAAGAAAAAGGCTCGGATAAGTTACTAAGCCGGATGGCCTTTTGGTTCCCGGAAAGTTGCTCCCTCCTCGACTCGAGTTGTCCGCTCGGGTACACTGTCTAGAACACCGATCCAGGTTTTGAACATAGAATAACGCGACTTCATGCCGGATCCCTAGTAGGAACGCTTATTTGCATCACGTTGCATTTGACTTAGGGGACTCGACACAGGGGTTGGGCCCGTCTAGGACTAGCAACCTGAAATGAAAAGACCATCATGATGCATCCTACTTGCTCTGTACATATATTTGTTTCGAACCTGCATGTTGACCTGTTTCTGAATCTCGGGAATGTTGGAAAATTGAGAAAAAAAAGAGAAAAGAAAAAAAAATATCAGTTAGGGAGTTAATTGATTATTTTAGAAATAAAAAATCAATGACCAATTACTGGCTAAACTCTGCCGAAATTTTGAGAAAAAAAAAGGGGAAAATGTTTTATTTTGTTTTACTAAAAATAAAAAGCAAAGAGAAATAGAAAAAAAAAGTCTTTTATTTTTGGAAAGTTGGTTGTTGAAAAAGAAAAGGATAAGAAAAGTTTTTGTTTTAGTTTGAAAAACATAAGTTGTTTCATTATTTGTTGAAAAAGGAAAGAAAAAAGAGTCTTTTATTGGAAAACAAGTTATTTTATTGTCTGTGGAAAATGAAAAAGAAAAAAAAAAGAGTCTGTTATTTTTATCTTGGAAAAATAGGCTGTTTTATTTGTTGAAAAGAAAAAGAAAAAAGAGAGTCTCGTTTCTAAAAATAGTTTTTATTCGCTTATGAAATGCCAAAAATAAAATGGAAAATAGTCATGTTTTAAAATAGTTCGGTTAATTTGCCCGAACTACGCATGGTTTGATTCTCACCGGATGTGAGATACGTAGGCAACCCTCATAGGGTCCAACCCCCTTTTTGCGAAAATAGCCAAAAACCAATAAATAAATAAAAAACGTGTCAAAATTTTAATTTTGTCATAAATAAGTCGGGCGGTGTCCATCATCCCCTTATGCTAAAAAATAGCCAAAAAAAAAATATGTCAAATTTTAATTTTGTAAGAAGTCGGGTGACGCTGTTTTATCAAGACATAGCCGAATGTTCCCGAAAAGGACGCCGGAAGGCTGACTTTGCATAAACAACCACCTTTTGGGTCATGTTTAGGATTTTGGTCCAGTTGACCCACACAGCCTTAAAAATCTTCGTCCCCGAGGTGCTGAAGGGCCGTGTTTGCAACACCACGTTTTCATTGTAATTTGAAAAAAAAAACAAAGAGTCAGCAGTTAGGTGAATACCATTTGAATTTTTGGTTAAAATAAGCCGAGCCAGCTTCGGCCGCGTCTTAAACCGTTCTTGCTGAAATAGACTTAGAGTATCTTTCAGTTGTCGAAAGGCTATTTTCGTAAAAGAACGGTCAAGTTTGTAAAGTGTCAAAATAATCCTCCCCGGCCTCAAAATTCATGTGAGATTTGGAAGGGGCCACATTTGCAAAAATAGCCGTTTGGTTGCATTTGTCAAACGGGGAAAGGAAGCTGGCCTTTTTGTTTTGGAGTTTGTAAATCTTTTGATTAAAATATGTGGGTTGTTTGATTTTCGAGTTTGTAGGTCATCTTCAAACCATTGAAACCCAGTTTGTTTTAATATGAAAATTGAAAAAAAAATGTTTATTATTGTTTATCTATTATGGTCCGAACTACGCAAGGTCTGATTCATGCGGGGTCATGATACGTAGGCAATCTCCATAAGATTCGACCACCACTGAAAAAGAAAAAAAAGGAAGAAAGAAGAATAAAGGAAAACGCAAGTGCATCGCATCTCTGATAGAACGATTTAACTGCTTAGGTGCATTGCATCTCTAATATATGATTATCTGTCAAATGCCCTGACACTAACGTGATGGCTTCCCTTTGCTGTGTTCATATATAGAAAAGTGGTTGGTTGTGGTAACTCCTCCCTGCAAAGCAAATGACACAGAACCTCAGAACAGGGTGGGTCGGTACTGATGACCGACAACAATTGGTCGAACAGAACAACGGGTTGGTAGAAGAAGTGAAAATGCTGAGACAACATGTGGCAGACATGTATCAGGCATGGATAACTGGGAAAGCACCACCCCCACCACCGCCAAGCTTTTCAAACTCTGGCATTACCCATCCCCCATACTCTCCATCCCAACCCACTTATGACAGCTTTCCTAGCTACCCGAGTAGCTCCATCACTCGTCCACGCTACTCCCCTCCCCAATGCTACTTCTCTCCACGAGATTCCCAAAGACGGGCTTCACTTTCCAAATACCCAGCTCCACAGAAGGCCTATCCACCCTCACAAGCCTACCGGAAGCCCCCTGGATCAGGTTTCCGGCCAAATCAAGCATTTAGGGTTGTCATTTCTGTTAGCAAGAGAGAAGCTTGTGGTGGCTTATTTTGTTGTCATTTCTGTTGTCCGGATTATTCTTAGGATTGTAATCCGAATATTGTCTTGTGTCAAACCTTCTTATCTTTCCAGTTTGTCATATCAGTTTGTTTAAGTTTTGTCGAGTCTGTGATAGGATTTTATTCTGGTTGTTTTGTTTGTTTTATTATTCAAACCATTTCGCAGGTAGTCTAATACAAAAGCCGGTCTTTTATTATTTCCAGTCATCTTTTGTTTAGTCCTTTTATCATTTTTGTTCAGCGCCGATTCCAGTGACATGACATGCACACACAATTTGGGCCTAGTCTTTAAAGTTAATCATAAAACCCCGGAAAGGAAATCAAAGCCTTTAAAAGAAATAAGAACGGTTTGAGATTATTTGAAGCCCGAGTCATGTGGAACTAGGGCAAGTAAAACATAAAGAAAACCGTTAAATGCATGATTCGCCAAATTGGCATGAGGGTCATTCATGAGAGTGAGAGTGTCGCCCAGTAGTGCTTTAGAAATGACAAATGAAAAAGCAAGTGTTTAACATAATTGTCAAGTCCAGCACCATCGGAAGAGACTATAAATCTATGATCAATTGTGTTGTTTTCACTTGGCATGTTTTGAAGACTGGAATGACGAAGGCATTTTGTTCTGCTATCTAAACACTTTATCCTTCGTTACCCCCCTTTGAGCCTTATTTATTTTCTTTCATACCCCTCGTTCGGAATCAATAGCAACAACTAGGAATTACGAGCCTGGAAGGTAAAGAAAAAAAATCAAAAAAAAAAATGAAAAGAAAAGAAAAGAAAAGAAAAATGATAAAAAAAAGAAAGTCAGAAGAAAACAAAGGAATTGGGAACTACGTTTGACCTGATTCCTCAAAGAGGATACGTAGGTGCCTCACGGCTCAGTCATAGTGTGCATGGTGTGCATAGTATAACAAAAATTAAAAAAATAACAATAATAAATAAATAATCCCCAAGCAAGAAACTGGGGCAAGGGTTGCGCTCGTTGTAAACAAATGTGATTTCGAAGGTTGTAATTTAAAACCCAAATTTATTTTGTTTTTTGAGCCTTTAATACTCTTTCTTTCTAAACCTATCCAAAAAACCCACATTACGGTCCAAAGAAAGACCTTCTGACCAGTCTGCAAAAGATGCCAAGTCAGACAAATGAGAGTCTTACCGGCGAACATAACATTCTGTTCCACAGCAGAAAGGACTCTAATCTCCAGCAGAGAGAGTCATACCGACAACACTCCAAATCCCCAGCTGGAAAGTGATATAAATGAGAGAGTCTTATCGGTGAAAATCTTCACGGACACCATAAGGCGATGAAAGCTGAGAGAAAAACCCAAAATGAGAGAGGCTTGATAGTGAAAACCCTTCGGGCACTACAAGTCGAATAAGATTGGGAATCAGATGGGGGATAGGCCACATATGCATGTCATGACCATTAGAGTCGGTGTCTGCGTTTGATAGATTTTTATTTATAGTTTCTTTTGTTAAAAAGCCATCTTTTTCCTTTGTCTTTTATTTTGTTCCTTTTTATCTTTCTCCTTTCATAGAAAAATTCCCCAGTAGAGTCTGTTTGGTCAAAACCAGTAGGAAATGATTTCAAAATAGGCCATCAGCTTTCCAATTATGCAAGATGAAATCTGGCTAGTACATCCAAGTGGTATAGTCAGCAAGGAACAAGCGCAAGGCCAGTGTCAAGAAAGATATCCCCAACAAAAAGGAGATTGACAAAAGGATTGACGAGTGTCAAGAGGGATATCCTTGCCAAAACCAAAGGACATAAACCTCAAGGCCAAGGCCCGTGAACAAAGCAAGGAGAGCAGTGAGCATGATTTAGGAAATTCATACTAGACTAAAAGGTCGGGGAAACGCCAATTTCCGAGCTATGCCACAAAAGAAGAGGGATATCCCCAGCAGAAAGGGATTATCCCCAGCAAATAATATCATCCCCAAAAAGTTGTGGAACGCAGAGCAAGGAAGGATAAAGGGAATACCATCCCGGTAGGAGTATCACAACCAACCACCACATTTTAAATTAACAAATTTTGTTTGATTTGAAACAAGTAAAGGAAATAGCATTGAGGACAGAAATGCATGCCATAAGGGAGACTGTCAAACTGGGGAAGAAAATTTTCCTTTCATTTGGAAAATTTTCTGGAAGTCAGGTACCCATTCGAGGAAGAATAAAGATAACACCAGTCTCAAGGGAAGTGGTCTTTGAACCAATGTGGACCCAATATAATAAGTTTCAATGGAGGAAGTTGTTCCCCAACAGACATAACAAAGGGGTGACACTTGTGCTCAGAAAACAAAAGCCATTATCATCCCCAGCAGCTTCCAGAAGAATGAAGCATCGATTTGACGGGATAAAATTCCCCAGCAGCGTTATCCTCAACAACGTTATCCCGAGAGGATAACACTTTTATCTCCAGCAGAATTAAAAAAAAATGAATTTGAAGGAGGGGAAGAAAGGAGACTCCCCCAGTGGTATTATCCCCAGCAATCAGGCGTCCACCTGGAGAACAAGGAAGAACAGTTGAAGTATCAACAATCAGGAGCCCACCTGGAGAATAAGGGAATACAATTGAAGTATCAGCAATCAGGAGCCCCCCTGAAGAACAGAATGGCGTTTTATTGGTTGAAGTCAGGAGCCCCCTGAAGAACAGAATGGCGATTTATTGGTTGAAGTCAGGATCCCCCCTGAAGAACAGAATGGCGATTTGTTGGTTGAAGTCAGGAGCCCGCATGAAGAAAGGAAAGGCGTTTTTAAAAAAAAAAGTTGTTGAAATCTCGCCAACCTAAAGAAAGGAATGGCATTTTGTTTTTAAAGATGTTGTTGAAGTTGGGAGCCCGCCCATATAACAGAGGCATACATTTCAGTCTTTTCATTTCAAGTGTTGAAGTTGGGAGCCCGCCCATAGAACAGAGGCATACATTTCAGTCTTTACATTTCAAGCATTGAAGTTGGGAGCCCGCCCAGATAACAAAGGCATACATTTCAGTCTTTACATTTCAAGCGTTGAAGTTGGGAGCCCGCCCAGATAACAGAGTCATACATTTCAGTCTTTACATTTCAAGCGTTGAAGTTGGGAGCCCACCCATAGAACAGAGGCATACATTTCAGTCTTTACATTTCAAGCGTTGAAGTTGGGAGCCCGCCCATAGAACAGAGGCATACATTTCAGTCTTTACATTTCAAGCGTTGAAGTTGGGAGCCCGCCCAGATAACAGAGGCATACATTTCAGTATTTACATTTCAAGCGTTGAAGTTGGGAGCCCGCCCAGATAACAGAGACATACATTTCAGTCTTTACATTTCAAGCGTTGGAGTTGGGAGCCCGCCCATAGAACTGAGGCATACATTTCAGTCTTTACATTTCAAGCGTTGAAGTTGGGAGCCCGCCCAGATAACAGAGGCATACATTTCAGTCTTTATATTTCAAGCGTTGAAGTTGGGAGCCCGCCCAGATAACAGAGGCATACATTTCAGTCTTTATATTTCAAGCATTGAAGTTGGGAGCCCGCCCAGATAACAGAGGCATACATTTTAGTCTTTAGATTTCGAGCGTTGAAGTTAGGAGCCTGCCCATATAACAGAGGAATACATTTCAGTCTTTAATTTTCAAGTATTGAAGTAGGGAGCCCGCCCATACAACAGAGGCATACATTTCAAGATCAAGTCAGAGGACAATAAAACAGAGGGTTACAACAGGAATCCCCAGTAGGAAACAATAAAAATCCCCAGCACTGGGAAACAGAAGGTTGCAACAAGAGGTCCCGGCACAAACTCAAGTGCATGTGTCAAAAGAAAGAAAAGCATCGGAAGAAATGCAAGCAGACAAGAAAGCAAGGCAACAAGAATAAATTGCAGTCTAGCCTAGCGTTTTGTTTTCTTTTAAGCACGGTGTAACAAGGAGATCGGTAAATAGTGGTAATAGCATGCAGCAACAGTAACATTGCAGTCCCACGGTAGTCTCAGCTACCAAAACTTCCCGAACTACATTGACCTGATTCCTGTTTAGCCCAGGATATGTAGGAAACCTTTGAAGCAAAGTTTCGGTAAAATCTTTTTCAAAAAAATGCTTCATACGGAGTACTCGGATGGGCAAAAATCGCTCGCTTTATCTTTGCACGAAAACCCTTCGTGTCTTCGGGCAAAGAGGGGCAGCTGTAAGCACGTGATTTTTGCCCTATATGAGAATTACTCCCAAAAAATTCAAAAATAAAATGATTTTTCTTTGGTGTGCAATTTTGTGATATTTTGTGATATTTTGAATAATTATTTGTATTTGTCTGTGCATGTTTATTTGTTAAATTAATAAAAAATACAAAAATATGTCGCATTTTGCATGTAGGATTTAATTCTACAATTGTTAGTAATTAAGTTTGTTTTACAAAAATTAAAAATTACAAAAATAGGCATCTTTTGCATTTTTAGCATTTAATGTCCAAATATACAATTTTATGCTTAATTATTACTTAATTGTGCGTTAATTGTTATTGGGAGTTAATTTGCGCTTTTATAACTTAATTTAGTTCTTAATAATAATTTAAGTATTTTTATAATTTAGTTTTAGATAAATAAAAGAAGAAAAAGAAAACAAAACATACAAAAATCGGAATTGGGCCTCTTCTTCAAATTCAAGCTACAAGCCCAAAAAATACCCAATCTTCCCAAACGACCCAGTCCATTTCGAACTGGGTCGACCCAGTCCATAACCCAAAGAGACTCAAACCCCCTTTGCTTTCATTTTTCATAAAACAAAGCATAAAAAGAAAAAAGAAAAATCAAGAAAACCCTAAGAGCTAAGCCATCCGCCCCCCCCCCCTCTTTCTTTCTTCATCTTCCCAAAGCTCCAAACTTTCCAACCATGGCTGCCCAACGTCGACAAAACCAGCAGCTCCAACGAACTCCATCTTCTCCAAACGAAACGCCAAGCAAGCTGCCTTTCTTCTTCGTCGTCGCGTCCAAACGACCATCGTCGCAGCTGTTTCTCCGTCGTCTATTGCTGCTGCATTTTGTCCTCCATTGTTGCTGCGTTTCCACTGCTCCATCGACGACGAACAGCTCGTCGACCTTCACCTTCTCCGTCGTAGCTGCTGCCCGCGTCCGCCATTGACGCAGCCGTTGCTGCCCGCGCTCCAGTGTTGCTGTTTCTCTTCCTCCTTTCTTCTCCTCCGAGCTGCTGCTTCTCCGCCATGGACAAGCACACACAACTGCTCACGTTTCAGCCCATGTCGCTGCTGCTTCCCTTCCTCCTTCTAGCTGCCGCGACCACTGCTGCCTCCTTGTCATGGCCAGCTACGCCGCTTCACGTTTCGGCTTCTACTGTTGCTTCGTCTTCTTCGTCTCGTCATTGCTGCGTTTTTCTTCATCTTTCACCTCAAATGATGCTTGTTTCTTTGTCGTCTTCAAGTCCGTTTATGCCCAAGTTCGTTGGTTTCGTTTAGAGTTCGTTCGATGTTCGTCGTTGGACATTCACGGTTAGTTATTCTAAGTTCTATTACGTCCATAATTTGTTTGATATTTTCAGATTTTGAATTAGCATAAGTTTGCTTTATTTTTCTTATTTTGTTTTAGATAAAAATTGTTAGTTTAGTTATATTGTTGTTAGATTTAAGTTGAAGATTTAATTTAATTATTTTCAGTTTGTTTTATTAATTTTAAGAGGATTTAGTTTTAATGTAGAAAGGTGTTAGTTTAAATCGTTTAAATCCGTTGTTTGTTGTTAATATAGATTTAATTCGTATTCATTTTTTGAAGTTGGTTTTAATTTAGTGATTTAATGTGAAGTTATGTTTTGGTTTTAATTTTTGGATCATGCATCTTTGTTATAAGTTTCGTTGGATTTAATTTAAGAAAGATTAGTTGATTATTTGAAGATTAGTGATTTGAATATGTTTATTTGTTTTGTTTAAGTTTAATTCGAAGTTTGAACAAAGTTTGTTTGTTATTGTTATTGAATATTTTCATTCATGTTCATACTTTGTTTGGTTGATCTTGAATCCGAAATTTGTATAGTTTGATTTCTTGTTTATCATTTATGATTATTTCTTGAATTTGTCTCATAATCTTGTTTAAGTTTAATATAGGAATTGTTGGTTGTAATGTTGTTAGAGTTGATTTTAAGTTCAATATTATTGAATTTAGAAATCTGAATATACTTGTTTGTTGTTGTTGTTATTGAATCTGAAAATAGGTTTGTTTGTTGCTAAAATATTGTTCAATCAAATTTTAGTTGTTCCGTGTTGTTCAATTTGTGTTCATGTGATTTATTGTTGAAATGTTGAAGAAATCATGTTCATGTGATTTGTTGTTGAAATGTTGAAGAAATCATGTTCATGAGATTTGTTGTTTGAATTTATGTAGAAATTGGTCATATTGGCTATATTTTGGTTGAGTTTGATTAATTGATTTGTTATAGCTGATGGGGGTAATTTGGTAAATCGTAGTACGTTTGGGGGTAAAATAGTAATTGCAATAAGGGCAGAGGGGCATTTTTTGAATTTAATTTCTGAATAATTATTTATTTTGAATGTTCTTTCCATTAGAATTAAGATAATATTAAAGTAATTAAACATGGGGAACAAAATGTAATGGGGTGAGTTTTGATATTATTGTTTAATTGAATGGGGGACAAGACAAAATGTAGTGGAAGGGAATATGACAATTGTTTATGGTAGGCATGGGGGACAAAATATAATGGGTTGGTTTGATATATTAGTTTAATATAGTGGGGAATGAGTGGGAAGATAATGGGTTTGGTAGGAGAAAGTGTGGTTTGATTAATGAATTAAAGGGTTTGGGATGGGAAATAAGTAGAGGTCTTGAAATCAGATTTTAGGAAAACAGAATACAGATAAGAGGAACTAATCTGAAAATAAGAAAGGGAACGAGAATAAGAATAGAGAGAATAGACAGAAAAAAAAACGGACAGAAAAAAAAGAGCTGAATATTTAAGAGAGAAAGAAAAATTTCGAAAAATATTTAAACTTTCAAATAAAATAAAATACTAAAAAAAAATCTTCTGCTTTCTTTCATTGTTTGAAATCAGCATTAATTGTGGTTGTTTCATAAAAGCTTGAAGTTTTTGTTTTGGGATTACTACTCCACCGGTCTGTTACTGGGTTGTTACTGTTGCTGGGCTGTTGTTGCTGTGCTGTATTGGTATTACTGCTGCTGATTCTCATCTTCGTCTTCTTTTGTTTCCAATACCAGGTACACGACTGTAATACTAGCTATTGCAAGCTAATAATGTGGAAGCATGAATACATATGAAAAATGAAATTTTGATGTTTTAATTTCGTTTTTCTTTGTTCCTTTTGTTGATTGTATTTAAGCTATTTCATGTATTACTGAATAATAATTGAAATGAGAAAAAATAACATAAGTTAGTCTTTAATGAATCGGTTTGGCAAAACGGGTTAATTCACTAGTTATGGAAGTTTCAAGAATATCAACAGTAGGTTAATCATGAACAAATAGCTAAATTTAGCTAAGGCATGAATTTAAATTAAATTTCGTAAATTAGGCATTAAGGCATGATTTGAGTTCAAGCAAGATTAGAAGAACTAATAAGTTTTAGTAATTATGGTTAAATCTAGTTTCAAATGTTTGTGAATAATTAATCTCAATAGTTTTATATATATATATATATATATATATATATATATATATATATATATATATATATATATATATATATAACAATGCTGAGTTTTAATCTAGCTATATTTGATTCTATTGAATATTAGTTGTCGAATTTTTATTTTATTTATAATTTCGAATTTTTTAAGTAAAATTTTTTTTCATCAATATTTGTATTAATCTAGCAATAGAATCCATGTTTTCTTAAAATAATAATAATAAAAAAACGTAATTAATTAGGACTTTCTTTATTCATTTTAGAGACTAATTTTAATAGAAAAATGTAGTCGCTTTAAGATTTGTCCATTTAAAATAAATGAGATGAGCCTCGCTTAGTAAAATGTATAGATTGTGGGGCCCTCACAAATGTATGTATTAATTATTTAGAACATCGGAGTTGGCCGTCTAGCAAAATTTCACGGCCTTTCCCAAATCGACAATACGCTAGTCGCTCTTGGCGCGTCTTTAACAAAATTATTTTCTTAAATATGGGTGTGCATTTATGTAACCCAAATCCAAATCTCAACGTAGTCGAAATGTGTCGATAACCACGGGTGCATTGATTGCAACGTGGTTTGAAATATGTTTTCACAATGTTGCAATTCTCCGTAAAATAATAACAATAAATAAAAAATAATAAAAGCGGCTAAAGGATAAAATTTGCACATAAGTTTTTAATACGTATTATATCAGATAATCAAGCCGAATATAATAGTTAAGCGACCGTGCTAGAAGCACGAAACTCGGGAATGCCTAACACCTTCTCCCGGGTTAACAGAATTCCTTATCCGGATTTCTGGTGCGCAGACTGTAATACAGAGTCATTCTTTTCCTCAATTTGGGATTAAAATTGGTGACTTGGGACGCCCTAAATATCCCAAGTGGCGACTCTGAAATTAATAAATAAATCCCGTTTCGATTGTCCTTTAATTGGAAAAAACTCCCTGGCGACTCTGCTGGGGAATCCATAGACCCAGAACCACTAGTTCAGGGTTAGAAATTCGAGCTTAGTTAAATTGTTATATTTAGCTTTATCTGATTTTTACATGTTTGAGCCTAATGTGCTAAATGCTGCTTTTACCGCTTTGATATTATTTGACTATATATATAAACTGTGCCGAACCCTTCTCTCTTCACCTCCGGGGATGTGCTTACTGGTTGAGACTCTCTATTCTGTTAGTGTCATACCTTGAAATAAGAAAGAGGCTCGGATAAGTTACTAAGCCGAATGGCCTTTTGGTTCCCGGAAAGTTGCTCCCTCCTCGACTCGAGTTGTCCGCTCGGGTACACTGTCTAGAACACCGACCCAGGTTTTGAACATAGAATAACGTGACTTCATGCCGGATTCCTAGTAGGAACGCTTATTTGCATCACATTGCATTTGACTTAGGGGACTCAACACAGGGGTTGGGTCCGTCTAGGACTAGCAACTTGAAATTAAAAGACCATCCTGATGCATCCTACTTGCTCTGTACATATATTTGTTTCGAACCTGCATGTTGACCGGTTTCTGAATCTCGGGAATGTTGGAAAATTGAGAAAAAAAGAGAAAAGAAAAAAAAATATCGGTTAGGGAGTTAATTGATTATTTTAGAAATAAAAAATCAATGACCAATTACTGGCGAAACTCTGCCGAAATTTTGAGAAAAAAAAGGGGAAAATGTTTTATTTTGTTTTACTAAAAAAAAAGCAAAGAGAAATAGAAAAAAAGAGTCTTTTATTTTTGGAAAGTTGGTTGTTGAAAAAGAAAAGGTTAAGAAAAGTTTTTGTTTTAGTTTGAAAAACATAAGTTGTTTCATTATTTGTTGAAAAAGGAAAGGAAAAAGAGTCTTTTATTTTTAGTTTGGAAAACAGGTTGTTTTATTGTCTGTGGAAAATGAAAAAGAAAAAAAAAGAGTCTGTTATTTTTATCTTTTAAAAATAGGCTGTTTTATTTGTTGAAAAGAAAAAAGAAAAAAGAGAGTCTCGTTTCTAAAAATAGTTTTTATTCGCTTATGAAATGCCAAAAATAAAAATGGAAAAGAGTCATGTTTTGCCCGAACTATTCATGGTTTAATTCTCACCGGATGTGAGATACGTAGGCAACCCTCATCGGGTCCAACCCCCCTTTTTGCTAAAATAGTCAAAAACCAATAAATAAATAAAAAACGTGTCAAAATTTTAATTTTGTCATAAATAAGTCAGGCGGTGTCCAGCATCCCCTTTTGCTAAAAAATAGCCAAAAACAAATATGTCAAATTTTAATTTTGTAAGAAGTCGGGTGATGCTGTTTTATCAAGACATAGCCGAATGTTCCCGAAAAGGACGCCGGAAGGTTGACTTTGCATAAACAACCACCTTTTGGGTCATGTTTAGGATTTTGGACCAATTGACCCACACAGCCTTAAAAATCTTCGTCCTCGAGGCGCTGAAGGGTTGTGTTTGCAACACCACGTTTTCATTATAATTTGAAAAAAAAACAAAGAGTCAGCGGTTAGGTGAATACCATTTGAATTTTTGGTCAAAATAAGCCGAGCCAGCTTCGGCCGCGTCTTAAACCGTTCTTGCCGAAATAGACTTAGAGTATCTTTCAGTTGTCGAAAGGCTATTTTCGTAAAAGAATGGTCAAGTTTGTAAAGTGTCAAAATAATCCTCCCCGGCCTCAAAATTCATGTGAGATTTGGAAGGGGCCACATTTGCAAAAATAGCCATTTGGTTGCATTTGTCAAACGGGGAAAGGAAGCTGGCCTTTTTGTTTTGGAGTTTGTAAATCTTTTGATTAAAATATGTGGGTTGTTTGATTTTCGAGTTTGTAGGTCATCTTCAAACCATTGAAACCCAGTTTGTTTTAATATGAAAATTGAAAAAAAATGTTTATTATTGTTTATTTGTTATTAGTCCGAACTACGCAAGGTCTGATTCATGCGGGGTCATGATACGTAGGCAATCTCCATAAGATTCGACCACCACTGAAAAAGAAAAAAAAAAGGAAGAAAGAAAAATAAAGGAAAGCGCAAGTGCATCGCATCTCTGATAGAACGATTTAACTGCTTAGGCGCATTGCATCTCTGATATATGATTATCTGTCAAATGCCCTGACACTAACGTGATGGCTTCCCTTTGCTGTGTTCATATATAGAAAAGTGGTTGGTTGTGGTAACTCCTCCCTGCAAAGCAAATGACACAGAACCTCAGAACAGGGTGGGTCGGTACTGATGACCGACAACAATTGGTCGAACAGAAGGCCTTACCCATCCCCCATACTCTCCATCCCAACCCACTTATGACAGCTTTCCTAGCTACCCGAGTAGCTCCATCACTCGTCCACGCTACTCCCCTCCCCAATGCTACTTCTCTCCACGAGATTCCCAAAGACGGGCTTCACTTTCCAAATACCCAGCTCCACAGAAGGCCTATCCACCCTCACAAGCCTACCGGAAGCCCCCTGGATCAGGTTTCCGGCCCAATCAAGCATTTAGGAACGAAAGGTTGCTGAAACGAGGAAAGGCTCTCACCCCTATCGGAGTATCTTATGCAAGTCTGTTTGAAAGGCTAAAGCATGCTGGCTTGATTGAGCCGCTCCCCGCATATACTCCAGATCCACATGCAAGAAACTTTGATCCGGCAGCGCAATGCGCGTACCACTCCAATGTCATAGGGCACAACATTGAGAGTTGTCGTAATTTGAAAAGGGAAGTAGAGAAAATGATCCAAGAAGGGCGGATTGTGATCGATAACAGTAACATGGAGCACTCGAACCCTATCGAGAACTTGTTGACGGAGGTTGATGATATGGAAGCTGATAATGGTCTTGGCAATACTAATGCAAAGCTTAGTGGCTAAGATGCCAATTTTGATAAAATGGGAGGACGCTCCGTTCCTTGGTTAGCAAGAGAGAAGCTGTTGGTGGTTTATTTTGTTGTCATTTCTGTTATCCGGATTATTCTTAGGGTTGTAATCCGAATATTGTCTTGTGTCAAACCTTCTTATCTTTCCATTTTTGTCGTATCAGTTTGTTTAAGTCTCGTTGATGTTGTGTTAAGATTTTATTCTGGTTGTTTTGTTTGTTTTTCTAACCATTTCGCCGGAAGTCTAATACAAAAGCCGGTCTTTTATTATTTCCAGTCATCTTTTTATTTAGTCCTTTTGTCATTTTTGTTCAGCACCGATTCCAGTGACATGACATGCGCACACAATTTGGGCCTAGTCTTTAAAGTTAATCATAAAACCCCGGAAAGGAAATCAAAGCATTTAAAGGAAATAAGAACGGTTTGAGATTATTTGAAGCCCAAGTCATGTGGAACTAGGGCAAGTAAAACATAAAGAAAACCGTTAAATGCAAGATTCGCCAAATTGGCATGAGGGTCGTTGATGAGAGTGAGAGTGTCGCCCAGTAGTGCTGTAGAAATGACAAATGAAAAAGCAAGTGTTTAACATAATTGTCAAGTCCAGCACCATCGGAAGAGACTATAAATCTATGATCAATTGTGTTGTTTGCACTTGGCATGTTTTGAAGACTGGAATGACGAAGGCATTTTGTTCTGCTATCTAAACACTTTATCCTTCGTTACCCCCCTTTGAGCCTTATTTATTTTCTTTCATACCCCTCGTTCGGAATCAATAGCAACAACTAGGAATTACGAGCCTGGAAGGTAAAGAAAAAAAATAAAAAAAAAAAAAATGAAAAGAAAAGAAAAGAAAAGAAAAATGATAAAAAAAAGAAAGTCAGAAGAAAACAAAGGAATTGGGAACTACGTTTGACCTGATTCCTCAAAGAGGATACGTAGGTGCCTCACGGCTCGGTCATAGTGTGCATGGTGTGCATAGTATAACAAAAATTAAAAAAATAACAATAATAAATAAATAATCCCCAAGCAAGAAACTGGGGCAAGGGTTGCGCTCGTTGTAAACAAATGTGATTTCGAAGGTTGTAATTTAAAACCCAAATTTATTTTGTTTTTTGAGCCTTTAATACTCTTTCTTTCTAAACCTATCCAAAAAACCCACATTACGGTCCAAAGAAAGACCTTCTGACCAGTCTGCAAAAGATGCCAAGTCAGACAAATGAGAGTCTTACCGGCGAACATAACATTCTGTTCCACAGCAGAAAGGACTCTAATCTCCAGCAGAGAGAGTCATACCGACAACACTCCAAATCCCCAGCTGGAAAGTGATATAAATGAGAGAGTCTTATCGGTGAAAATCTTCACGGACACCATAAGGCGATGAAAGCTGAGAGAAAAACCCAAAATGAGAGAGGCTTGATAGTGAAAACCCTTCGGGCACTACAAGTCGAATAAGATTGGGAATCAGATGGGGGATAGGCCACATATGCATGTCATGACCATTAGAGTCGGTGTCTGCGTTTGATAGGTTTTTATTTATAGTTTCTTTTGTTAAAGAGTCATATTTTTCCTTTGTCTTTTATTTTGTTCCTTTTTATCTTTCTCCTTTCATAGAAAAATTCCCCAGTAGAGTCTGTTTGGTCAAAACCAGTAGGAAATGATTTCAAAATAGGCCATCAGCTTTCCAATTATGCAAGATGAGATCTGGCTAGTACATCCAAGTGGTATAGTTAGCAAGGAACAAGCGCAAGGCCAGTGTCAAGAAAGATATCCCCAACAAAAAGGAGATTGACAAAAGGATTGACGAGTGTCAAGAGGGATATCCTTGCCAAAACCAAAGGATATAAACCTCAAGGCCAAGGCCCGTGAACAAAGCAAGGAGAGCAGTGAGCATGATTTGGGAAATTCATACTAGACTAAAAGGTCGGGGAAAGGACAATTTCCGAGCTATGCCACAAAAGAAGAGGGATATCCCCAGCAGAAAGGGATTATCCCCAGCAAATAATATCATCCCCAACAAGTTGTGGAACGTAGAGCAAGGAAGGATAAAGGGAATGCCATCCTAGTAGGAGTATCACAACCAACCACCACATTTTAAATTAACAAATTTTGTTTGATTTAAAACAGGTAAAGGAAATGGCATTGAGAACAGAAATGCATGCCATAAGGGAGACTGTCAAACTGGGGTAGAAAAGTTTCCTTTCATTTGGAAAATTTTCTATAAGTCAGGTACCCATTCGAGGAAGAATAAAGATAACACCAGTCTCAAGGAAAGTGGTCTTTGAACCAATGTGGCCCCAATATAATAAGTTTCAATGGAGGAAGTTGTTCCCCAGCAGACATAACAAAGGGATGACACTTGTGCTCAGAAAAACAAAAGCCATTATCATCCCCAGCAGCTTCCAGAAGAATGAAGCATCGATTTGAAGGGATAAAATTCCCCAGCAGCGTTATCCTCAACAACGTTATCCCGAGAGGATAACACTTTTATCCCCAGCAGAATTAAAAAAAAATATTGAATTTGAAGGAGGGGAAGAAAGGAGACTCCCCTAGTGGTATTATCCCCAGCAATCAGGCGTCCACCTGGAGAACAAGGAAGAACAGTTGAAGTATCATAGAACAGAGGCATACATTTCAGTCTTTTCATTTCAAGTGTTGAAGTTGGGAGCCCGCCCATAGAACAGAGGCATACATTTCAGTCTTTTCATTTCAAGTGTTGAAGTTGGGAGCCCGCCCATAGAACAGAGGCATACATTTCAGTCTTTTCATTTCAAGTGTTGAAGTTGGGAGCCCGCCCATAGAACAGAGGCATACATTTCAGTCTTTTCATTTCAAGTGTTGAAGTTGGGAGCCCGCCCATAGAACAGAGGCATACATTTCAGTCTTTTCATTTCAAGTGTTGAAGTTGGGAGCCCGCCCATATAACAGAGGCATACATTTCAGTCTTTTCATTTCAAGTGTTGAAGTTGGGAGCCCGCCCATAGAACAGAGGCATACATTTCAGTCTTTACATTTCAAGCGTTGAAGTTGGGAGCCCGCCCAGATAACAGAGGCATACATTTCAGTCTTTACATTTCAAGCGTTGAAGTTGGGAGCCCGCCCAGATAACAGAGGCATACATTTCAGTCTTTACATTTCAAGCGTTGAAGTTGGGAGCCCGCCCATAGAACAGAGGCATATATTTCAGTCTTTACATTTCAAGCGTTGAAGTTGGGAGCCCGCCCATATAACAGAGGCATACATTTCAGTCTTTACATTTCAAGCATTGAAGTTGGGAGCCCGCCCAGATAACAGAGGCATACATTTCAGTCTTTACATTTCAAGCGTTGAAGTTGGGAGCCCGCCCAGATAACAGAGGCATACATTTCAGTCTTTATATTTCAAGCGTTGAAGTTGGGAGCCCGCCCAGATAACAGAGGCATACATTTCAGTCTTTACATTTCAAGCGTTGAAGTTGGGAGCCCGCCCAGATAACAGAGGCATACATTTCAGTCTTTATATTTCAAGCGTTGAAGTTGGGAGCCCGCCCAGATAACAGAGGCATACATTTCAGTCTTTATATTTCAAGCGTTGAAGTTGGGAGCCCGCCCAGATAACAGAGGCATACATTTCAGTCTTTAGATTTCGAGCGTTGAAGTTGGGAGCCCGCCCATATAACAGAGGAATACATTTCAGTCTTTAATTTTCAAGTATTGAAGTAGGGAGCCCGCCCATACAACAGAGGCATACATTTCAAGATCAAGTCAGATGACAATAAAACAGAGGGTTACAACAGGAATCCCCAGCAGGAAACAATAAAAATCCCCAACACTGGGAAACAGAAGGTTGCAACAAGAGGTCCCGGCACAAACTCAAATGCATGTGTCAAAAGAAAGAAAAGCATCGGAAGAAAAGCACCGGAAGAAACGCAAGCAGACAAGAAAGCAAGGTAATAAGAACAAATTGCAGTCTAGCCTAGCTTTTTGTTTTCTTTTAAGCACAGTGTAACAAGGAGATCGGTAAGCAGTGGTAATAGCATGCAGCAACAAAATTTCTCGAACTACATTGACCTGATTCCTGTTTAGCCCAGGATATGTAGGAAACCTTTGAAGCAAAGGTTCGGTCAAATCTTTTTCAAAAAAATGCTTCAACGGAGTACTCGGATGGGCAAAAATCGCTCGCTTTATCTTTGCACGAAAACCCTTCGTGTCTCCGGGCAAAGAGGGGCAGCTGTAAGCACGTGATTTTTGCCCTATATGAGAATTACTCCCAAAAAATTCAAAAATAAAATGATTTTTCTTTGGTGTGCAATTTTGTGATATTTTGTGATATTTTGAATAATTATTTGTATTTGTCTGTGCGTGTTTATTTGCTAAATTAATAAAAAATACAAAAATATGTCGCATTTTGCATGTAGGATTTAATTCTACAATTGTTAGTAATTAAATTTGTTTTACAAAAATTAAAAATTACAAAAATAGGCATCGTTTGCATTTTTAGCATTTAATGTCCAAATATACAATTTTATGCTTAATTATTACTTAATTGTGCGTTAATTATTATTGGGAGTTAATTTGCGCTTTTATAACTTAATTTAGTTCTTAATAATAATTTAAGTATTTTTAAAATTTAGTTTTAGATAAATAAAAGAAGAAAAAGAAAACAAAACATACAAAAATCGGAATTGGGCCTCTTCTTTAAATTCAAGCTACAAGCCCAAAAAATACCCAATCTTCCCAAACGACCCAGTCCATTTCGAACTGGGTCGACCCAGTCCATAACCTAAAGAGACTCAAACCCCCTTTGCTTTCATTTTTCATAAAACAAAGCAAAACAAAAAAAAGAAAAAGAAAAATCAAGAAAACCCTAAGAGCTAAGCCATCCGCCCCCCTCTTTCTTTCTTCATCTTCCCAAAGCTCCAAACCTTCCAACCATGGCTGCCCAACGTCGACAAAAACAGCAGCTCCAACGAACTCCATCTTCTCCAAACGAAACGCCAAGCAAGCTGCCTTTCTTCTTCATCGTCGTGTCCAAACGACCATCGTCGCAGCTGTTTCTGCGTCGTCCATTGCTGCTGCTTTTTGTCCTCCATTGTTGCTGCGTTTCCACTGCTCCATCGACGACGAACAGCTCGTCGACCTTCACCTTCTCAGTCGCAGCTGCTGCCCGCGTCCGCCATTGACGCAGCCGTTGCTGCCCGCGCTCCAGTGTTGCTGTTTCTCTTCCTCCTTTCTTCTCCTCTGAGCTGCTGCTTCTCCGCCATGGACAAGCACGCACAACTGCTCACGTTTCAGCCCATGTAGCTGCTGCTTCCCTTCCTCCTTCCAGCTGCCGCGACCACTGCTGCCTCCTTGTCATGGCCAGCTACGCCTGCTTCACATTTCGGCTTCTACTGTTGCTTCGTCTTCTACTGCTGCTCCGTTCCAGCTGCTTCTTGCTGCGTTTTTCTTCATCTTTCACCTCAAATGATGCTTGTTTCTTTGTCGTCTTCAAGTCCGTTTATGCCCAAGTTCGTTGGTTTCGTTTAGAGTTCGTTCGATGTTCGTCGTTGGACATTCACGGTTAGTTATTCTAAGTTCTATTACGTCCATAATTTGTTTGATATTTTCAGATTTTGAATTAGCATAAGTTTGCTTTATTTTTCTTATTTTGTTTTAGATAAAAATTGTTAGTTTAGTTATATTGTTGTTAGATTTAAGTTGAAGATTTAATTTAATTATTTTCAGTTTGTTTTATTAATTTTAAGAGGATTTAGTTTTAATGTAGAAAGGTGTTAGTTTAAATCGTTTAAATCCGTTGTTTGTTGTTAATATAGATTTAATTCGTATTCATTTTTTGAAGTTGGTTTTAATTTAGTGATTTAATGTGAAGTTATGTTTTGGTTTTAATTTTTGGATCATGCATCTTTGTTATAAGTTTCGTTGGATTTAATTTAAGAAAGATTAGTTGATTATTTGAAGATTAGTGATTTGAATATGTTTATTTGTTTTGTTTAAGTTTAATTCGAAGTTTGAACAAAGTTTGTTTGTTATTGTTATTGAATATTTTCATTCATGTTCATACTTTGTTTGGTTGATCTTGAATCCGAAATTTGTATAGTTTGATTTCTTGTTTATCATTTATGATTATTTCTTGAATTTGTCTCATAATCTTGTTTAAGTTTAATATAGGAATTGTTGGTTGTAATGTTGTTAGAGTTGATTTTAAGTTCAATATTATTGAATTTAGAAATCTGAATATACTTGTTTGTTGTTGTTGTTATTGAATCTGAAAATAGGTTTGTTTGTTGCTAAAATATTGTTCAATCAAATTTTAGTTGTTCTTTGTTGTTCAATTTGTGTTCATGTGATTTGTTGTTGAAATGTTGAAGAAATCATGTTCATGTGATTTGTTGTTGAAATGTTGAAGAAATCATGTTCATGAGATTTGTTGTTTGAATTTATGTAGAAATTGGTCATATTGGCTATATTTTGGTTGAGTTTGATTAATTGATTTGTTATAGCTGATGGGGGTAATTTGGTAAATCGCAGTACGTTTGGGGGTAAAATAGTAATTGCAATAAGGGCAGAGAGCATTTTTGGAATTTAATTTCTGAATAATTATTTATTTTGAATGTTCTTTCCATTAGAATTAAGATAATATTAAATTAATTAAGCATGGGGAACAAAATGTAATGGGGTGGGTTTTGATATTATTGTTTAATTGAATGGGGGACAAGACAAAATGTAGTGGAATAGAATATGGCAATTGTTTGTGGTAGGCGTGAGAGACAAAATATAATGGGTTGGTTTGATATTTTAGTTTAATATAGTGGGGAATGAGTGGGAAGATAATGGGTTTGGTAGGAGAAAGTGTGGTTTGATTAATGAATTAAAGGGTTTGGGATGGGAAAAAAGTAGAGGTCTTGAAATCAGATTTTATGAAAACAGAATACAGATAAGAGGAACTAATATGAAAATAAGAAAGGGAACGAGAATAAGAATAGAGAGAATAGACAGAAAAAAACGGACAGAGAAAAAAAAAAGAGCTGAATATTTAAGAGAGAAAGAAAAATTTCGAAAAATATTTAAATTTTCAAATAAAATAAAAAACTAAAAAGAAATCTTCTGCTTTCTTTCATTGTTTGAAATCAGCATTAATTGTGGTTGTTTCATAAAAGCTTGAAGTTTTTGTTTTGGGATTACTACTCCACCGGTCTGTTACTGGGTTGTTACTGTGGCTGGGCTGTTGTTGCTGTGCTGTATTGGTATTTCTGCTGTTGATTCTCATCTTCGTCTTCTTTTGTTTCCAATACCAGGTACAAGACTGTAATACTAGCTATTGCAAGCTAATAATGTGGAAGCATGAATACATATGAAAAATGAAATTTTGAAGTTTTAATTTCGTTTTTCTTTGTTCCTTTTGTTGATTGTATTTAAGCTATTTCATGTATTACTGAATAATAATTGAAATGAGAAAAAATAACATAAGTTAGTCTTTAATGAATCGGTTTGGCAAAACGGGTTAATTCACTAGTTATGGAAGTTTCAAGATTATCAACAGTAGGTTAATCATGAACAAATAGCTAAATTTAGCTATGGCATGAATTTAAATTAAATTTCGTAAATTAGGCATTAAGGCATGATTTGAGTTCAAGCAAGATTAGAAGAACTAATAAGTTTTAGTAATTACGGTTAAATCTAGTTTCAAATGTTTGTGAATAATTAATCTCAATAATTTTTTTATATATAACAATGCTGAGTTTTAATCTAGCTATATTTGATTCTTTTGAATATTAGTTGTCGAATTTTTATTTTATTTATAATTTCGAATTTTTTAAGTAAAATTCTTTTTCATCAATATTTGTATTAATCTAGCAATAGAATCCATGTTTTCTTAAAATAATAATAATAAAAAAACGTAATTAATTAGGACTTTCTTTATTCATTTTAGAGACTAATTTTAATAGAAAAATGTAGTCGCTTTAAGATTTGTCCATTTAAAATAAATGAGATGAGCCTCACTTAGTAAAAATGTATAGATTGCGGGGCCCTCACAAATGTATGTATTAATTATTTAGAACATCGGAGTTGGCCGTCTAGCAAAATTTCACGGCCTTTCCCAAATCAACAATACGCTAGTCGCTCTAGGCGCGTCTTTAACAAAATTATTTTCTTAAATATGGGTGTGCATTTATGTAACCCAAATCCAAATCTCAACGGAGTCGAAATGTGTCGATAACCACGAGTGCATTGATTGCGACGTGGTTTGAAATATGTTTTCACAATGTTGCAATTCTCCGTAAAATAATAACAATAAATAAAAAATAATAAAAGCGGCTAAAGGATAAAATTTGCACATAAGTTTATAATACGTATTATATTAGATAATCAAGCCGAATATAACAGTTGAGCGACCGTGCTAGAACCACGGAACTCGGGAATGCCTAACACCTTCTCCCGGGTTAACAGAATTCCTTATCCGGATTTCTGGTGCGCAGACTGTAATACAAAGTCATTCTTTTCCTCGATTCGGGATTAAAATTGGTGACTTGGGACGCCCTAAATATCCCAAGTGGCGACTCTGAAATAAATAAATAAATCCCGTTTCGATTGTCCTTTAATTGGAAAAAACTCCCTTGTACCCTCGCGGGGGCGGAAAAAGGAGGTGTGACAATTGGTGCTGAGCTATATTTCTTTTCTGTGTTTACCTTGCTTCTGTATAGTTGTTGCTGTCTTATACATCTTGTGTTATTTTGTTGTTGTACTTATTTATACTGTCCTGTTCTATACTGTTGATCTTTATATTTTATTTAACCTCAGTAGGGCCCTGACCTTCCTCGTCACTACCCGATCGAGGTTAGGCTTGGCACTTATTGAGTACCGCTGTGGTGTACTCATGCCCCTTCTGCGCATGTTTTTTATGTGCAGATCCAGGTACTTTCACTCTGTCTTATCATCCTTGAGGCGAGGAGCTTCTGTAGAGACTTCGAGGTATATCTGTCACATCCATAGACAGAGGAGTCCCTTTCTATCTTTCTGTAATAGTATAGCCCTTTAGTATTTCCCTTTTGGTTAGACATTTTTGGAGTTAGAGCTTCTTATGTATCTCTTAGCTTGTGATTCATGAGTTTTCGGGTTTTGGGATAGTGTACTTGATTTTGAGAATGTTGTGTTGTATATGCCGAGCGACATTTTAACTATTGTTTTCATTCGGTTATTTTGGATTTTGATTATTTCTTCCGCAAGTTTCGTTATGTTCCGCATTGTTAGGCTTACCTAGTCGTAGAGACTAGGTGCCGTCACGATATTTCATGGAGGGCGAACTGGGGTCGTGACAAGTTGGTATTAGAGCTCTTTTTTATAGGAGTCATGGATCACAAGCCGGTTTATTAGAGTCTCGCTAATCGGTACGGAGACGTCTGTACTTATCTACGAGAGGTTATGTAACTGTTAGGAAAATTCCACTTCATTTGATTTCCCTGTCGTTCGAGATTTTTGACATCATGAATTCTGAACTTCTATCTCTATTATCTCACCGATAGTGATGACACACGCTACTTGAAATGATCAGGCACTCACGCCCCTGCGAGAGTCACCAGAAGTCAGGGCCGGGGTAGAGGCCGAGGACGCGCACGCGGTGCAGCCAGAGCACCTGCGCGAGCTGCAGCCAAGGCACCACCAGCAGTTCCAGCCGGAGTCCAGGCACCTGACACGCATACTGCTACTACTACTCTAGCTCTTCAGGAGACTCTAGCACAGTTCATGAGCATGTACACCACTCTGGCTCAGGCAGGGTTGCTTCCCTTTGCTGCAGCTACATCTCAGGCCAGGGGAGGAGCACAGACTCCCGCCGCCCGCACTCCTGAGCAGCGAGTGCATGTTGAGAAGGTCCCCGAGGTTATTCCTGTATCGCATGCAGTGCCAGTTCAGCCCGACGACAGGGCAGTGGCTTCCAAGGAGGAGCAGCTGAGGCTTGAGAGGTTCAAGAGGTACAAGCCTCTTGTATTCATCGGTCTAGCATCGAAGGATTCATGGGATTTTTAGATGAGAGTTACTGCATTCTCCGTACCATGGATATATCAGGATAGAGCAGGGTTTCCTTCACTACCTTCCAACTTCGAGGAGCCGCCTATGAGTGGTGGCGCACCTATGAGTTAGACAGTCCAGATGAGGTTGCTTCACTGACTTGGACTCAGTTTTCAGATCTGTTCTTGAGAGAGTATGTTCCTCAAAGCCTCAGAGAAGCATGGAGCGCAGAGTTTGAGCATTTGCATTAGGGTGCTATGACTGTCCCAGAGTATGTTGTCCGTTACACTAGTTTGGCTAGGCATGCACCAACCTTGGTTTCTACTGTTCGCGAGAGGGTTCGCCGGTTTATTGAGGGCCTTATTCCCAGCATCAGGTCTAGCATAGATCATGAGTTGATGATGGATATTTCTTATCAGCAGGTGGTGAGCATTGCTAGGAGGATTAAGTGTATTCATGCTAGGGAGAGAGAGGAGAAGTAGTCCAAGAGGTCTCAAGAGTCGGGCCATTTCTCTGGTGCTCGTGCCCCAGCAGTAGGTCATCATGGTAGGGGTTATATGAGTCGCCTTGTTCATTCAGCTCTTCCAATAGCCAGTGGTATTCCAGCTCCTTCTAGACCTCAGGAGCCTTATTATGCACCTTTGGTATCTGGCGCGCCTCCTGCCCGGGTGCTTTTAGAGGTCAGTCCAGCAGACCTAGCCCGCCAATCACAGCCACCACGTCCTCCTAGAGCTTGTTTTAAGTGTGGTGACATACGCCATATGGTGAGGGATTGCTCCAAACTTGGGAGGGGTGCACTCCACAGACTTCTTAGCCACAACATGCCCCTTAGAGTTCTTAGGCTATGGTTACAGCTCCAGTTGCTACCCCACCTGCTCAGCCAGCTAGAGGTGGAGGTCGGGAAAGTAGAGGGTTCCCTAGAGGGTGAGGCTGAGCTAGATACTATGCCCTTCCTGCCTGTACCGAGGCGGTTGCCTCCGATTGTGTCATCACAGGTATTATACTGGTTTGTCACAGAGATGCATCGGTTCTATTTGATCCAGGCTCCACTTATTCTTATGTGTCTTCTTATTTTGCTCCGCATTTGGGTGTATCTCTGGATTCTTTGAGTTCCTCTATTTATATTTCTACTCCTGTGGGAGATTCTCTTGTTGTGGACCGCATCTATTGGTCGTGTTTAGTTGATCCTAGTGGTTTTGAGACCAGAGCCGATTTATTGTTGCTCAGCATGGTAGATTTTGATATTATCTTGGGCATGGACTGGTTGTCGCCAGATTATGCTATTTTTGATTGTCATGCCAAAACCGTGACGCTGGCTATGCTAGGTGTACCGCATATTGAGTGGAGGGGTACTTTAGATCACACTCGCAGTAGAGTTATTTCTTTTTTAAAGCTCAGCGTATGATTGAGAAGGAGTGTGACACGTATTTAGCTTATGTGAGAGATATTAGTATTGATACCCCTTCAGTTGATTCAGTTCAAGTAGTACGGGATTTTCCCGATGTGTTTCCAGCTGACTTTACGGGCATGCCGCTTGATAGAGATATTGATTTAGGCATTTATCTATTGCCGAACACTCAACCTATTTCTATTCCTACATATCGTATGGCTCCTCCTGAGTTGAAGGATCAGTTACAGGAATTGCTTGATAAGGGTTTTATTTGGCCTAGTGTATCACCTTGGGGTGCTCCTATCTTGTTTGTGAAGAAAAAAATGATTCTATGCATAAGTGTATTGATTATCGCCAGTTGAACAAGGTTACAGTGAAGAACCGTTATCCTTTGCCTCGTATTGATGATCTCTTTGATCAGCTTCAGGGCGTACATGTGTTTTCTAAGATTGGCTTGTGCTCAGGTTACCATTAGTTGAAGATTCGGGAGCCAGATATCCCAAAGACTGCTTTCAGGACTCGGTATGGTCATTACGAGTTCCTTGTTATGTCATTTGGGTTGACCAATGCCCTAGCAGCCTTATGCATTTGATGCACAGTGTGTTCCGGCTGTATCTTGACTTGTTCATCATTGTCTTTATTGATGATATTTTGGTATATTCCTGGAGTCGGGAAGATCATGAGCAGCACCTGAGGACTGTGCTTCAGACTCTGAGAGAGAAGAAGTTATATGCTAATTTCTCGAAATGTGAGTTTTGGTTGGATTCAGTGGAATTCTCAGGCCACGTGGTATCGAGTGAGGGTATTCAGGTGGATCCGAAGAAGATAGAGTCCGTGCAGAGTTGGCCCAGACCATCCTCAGCTACTGAGATCCGCAGTTTCCTTGGCCTGGCGTGTTACTACCATCGTTTTGTGGAGGGGTTTTCATCGATTACAGCCTCTATGACTAGGTTGACCCAGAAGGGTGCTATGTTCCAGTGGACGGAGGAGTGTGAGGCAAGCTTTCAGAAGCTCAAAACATCTTTGAATACAACCCCAATTTTGATACTGCCTACAGGTTTGGGGTCTTATACGGTTTAGTGTGATGCCTCGAGGATTGGCCTCGGAGCGGTGTTGATGCAAGATGGTAGGGTGATTGCCTATGCGTCCAGATAGTTGAAGGTACATGAGAAGAATTACCATGTCCACGACCTTGAGTTAGCTGCCATTGTTCACGCCCTGAAGATCTGGTGCCATTACTTATACGGGGTTCCTTGTGAGATTTATACTGACCATCGGAGCTTGCAACACCTGTTCAAGAAAAAGTATCTAAATTTGCACCAGAGGAGGTGGTTAGAGTTGTTGAAGAACTATGATATCACTATTTTGTATCACCAGGGCAAGGCCAATATGGTGGCAGATGCTTTGAGTCGCCAGGCAGAGAGTTTGGGAAGTTTGGTTTATTTACCAGCATCGAAGAGGCCTATGGCGATGGATGTTCAGGCCTTAGCCAGCCAGTTTGTGAGATTGGATCTTTTGGAGCCCAGTCGAGTTCTAGCTTGCGTAGTTTCTTGGTCTTCCTTATTTGATCGTATTAGGGAGCAACAGTATGATGACCCTCATTTGCTTGTCCTTAAGGACAAGGTTCAGCACGGTGATGCCAGAGATGTGACTATTGGTGATGATGGGGTATTGAGGACGCAGGGTCGAATTTGTGTACCCAATATTGATGGGTTTCAGGAGTTGATTTTGGAGAAGGCCCATAGCTCGCGATATTCCATTCATCCGGGTGCCACAAAAATGTATCAGGATTTGAGGCAGCACTACTGGTGGAGGCAGATGAAGAAAGATATAGTTAGATTTGTAGCTCGGTGCCTCAACTATCAGCAGGTGAAGTATGAGCACTAGAGACCGGGTGAGTTACTTTAGCAGATAGAGGTTTCGGAGTGGAAGTGGGAGCGGATCACTATGGACTTTGTAGTTGGGTCCCACGGACTTTGAGAAAGTTCGATGCTATTTGGGTGATTGTGGACCAGCTGAACAAGTCCGCTCACTTTATTCCTGTGTTTACTACTTATTCCTTAGAGCGGTTGGCGGAGATCTATATCTAGGAGATTGTTTGTCTGCATCGTATTCCAGTGTCTATCATTTCAGATAGAGGTACTCAGTTCACATCACGGTTCTGTAGAGCCGTTTAGCATGAGTTGGGTACTCGGGTAGAGTTGAATACAACATTTCACCCTCAGATGGAGGGACAGTCCGAGCACACTATTCAAATTCTTGAGGATATGCTCCGTATGTGTGTGATTGATTTTGGAAGGTCTTGGGATCAGTTCTTGCCATTGGCGGAGTTTTCTTACAACAAAAATTATCAGTCCACCATTCAGATGGCACCGTATGAGGCTTTATATGGTAGACGGTGTAGATCCCCGATGGGTTGATTTGAGTCGGGTGAGGCTAGATTATTGGGCACAGACTTAGTTCAGGATGCTTTGGAGAAGGTTAATGTGATTTAGGATAGACTCCGCACAGCCCAGTGCAGACAAAAGAGTTACGCGGACCGAAAGGTTCGTGATATTTCCTATATGGTTGGAGAATAGGTTCTGCTTCGGGTTTCGCCTATGATGGGCATTATGAGATTTGGGAAGAAATGGAAGTTGAGTCCGAGGTTTATTGGCCCTTTTGAGATATTGAGGCGTGTTGGGGAGGTTGCTTATGAACTTGCCTTACCTCCCAGCTTGGTAGGAGCTCATCCGGTATTTCATGTTTTGATTCTCCAGAGGTATCACGGTGACCCGTCGCACGTGTTGGATTTCAGTTTAGTCCAGTTGAATTGTTTCTTCTTTGCGTTTGCGAACATGGGTTCACGTTTGCATATGTGTGACAGATTGAGCATCACATTCACGTTGGTGAGCATGCATTTGCGTAGTGGTTTGGACTGAGCTGGGGCTAGAGAAATTCTTCAGTGCGTTAGCGTAAGGTGAGACTCGTTCGCGAAGGAATGGGGTAGTGTTGTTCATGTTCGCATTCGCGTGGTCTGTTTCACGATCGCATAGTGTATTTTGGGAGGCTACTATGTTTGTTCTTCGCATTAGCAGTGCCTTGTCCGCATTCGCACAGAGTCTTTTGGGTGGCATTGCATTTTGTTCATCGCGAACGCGATGGTTTTCCCGCGTTCGCATAAAAGGATGCCTGAGCAGATTATAAAGTACTCTATTTCGAGGATTTCAACCATTTTTACATTTTTGGAGCTATGGAGCTCGGATTGAGGCGATTCTTGAAGCAATTTTCACCATATAAATTGGGGTAAGTGTTATCTATTTGTTTTGGTTATATTTCATGAATCTATCTTTATTTTAGTTTTTGTTTGATTAATTTTAAAGAGGAAATTGGGGGTGTTGGCCTAAAGTTTCGTAATGTGATTTTTTGAGTTTTGAACATCGATTCGGAGTCGGACTTGAGTGAAACCAGTATGGTTGGACTCGTAATTGAATGAGTTGTCAGATTTTGTGAGTTTTGTCAGGTTCCGAGTCACGGGCCCTGGTGTGACTTTTGGCCGTTTTGGGTTTTGATTAAGGATTCAATCTTTATCATTTGGAATTGTTTTTCTAGGCTTTATTTGATGTATTTGAGTTGCTTTTTGCTATTTTCGAGCCGTTCGGAAGTTGGTATGCACGGGATGGCATTCTTGGAGCATCGCTTGGCTTACTCGATATTGGAATTTGCTTGTTCGAGGTAAGTAAAACTTCTAAACTTGGTGCTGAGGGTATGAAACCCTGAATTGTGTGTTTTGTGATTAGTGTTGAGGTGGTGCACATGCTAGGTGACGGTCATGTGTAAGTTGTGACTCCGTTATTTCTGTAGTACTGAGTAGTTACCTAATCTTACTTGTAACCAGGAAATTCCTACGTACTTGAGCTATTGAGCTGTGATACATATTAGAAACCATGCATAGGCTACATGCTTATCCTGTTGGGACCCACTGAGGCCATTTTTGATGTTGAGCTATCTGCTTTCATTGCTTCACATACTTAGTCATACGCATTCATATGCATATCATATCTCATTCTCTGTTATCATTTATTGATATATCATATCATCATTTTGGGCAAGTCTCAGGGCATTGTGAGCCCAAGATACTGGAGAGTTTGATGACTGAGTGAGGCCGAGGGCCTGAGTAAGAGTGATATTATGAGATCGGGCTGCACGCCGCAGAATGTTATATTGATTACATTTTATGGGATCAGGCTACACGCCGCATCGATATAGCATTTGGGCTAAAGGAACCCCTCTGGAGTCTACACACACCCCCAGTGAACGCAGTTGATTATGTATATATATGTATGGATAGGGTTGCATGCCGCAATGAGCCTTACGACTATATATATGTGGATTAGGTTGCACGCCTCAACGAGTATTGTACAATGCTGAGTGATTGAGTGTGCTGAGTATTGAGCACGATAAGTGAGAAATGCGAGACATCGAGATTGAAAAGCGGAACTATTTTTGGGAATTATGAATAAGTTGAGCATTTGAATTCCGAGTTACTTCTTTTATTACTTGTTTTACGTTGTTATGAACTATTCATGGCTATTGGTGTTGGACCCGACATTTGTTTAAGCTCATCACTACTTTAAGTCTAAGGCCAGGTTTGTTACTTATTGAGTACATGGGGCCGGTTGTACTCATACTACACGTCTGTACCTTGCATGCAGATGTTGAGTGATGATGTTGTTGTGTTCGATGAGAGCTGGACTTGAAGACGTACATGCATTTTGATTGCAGCTGCCTCTTGTTCATAGTAGCCTTTGATTCATAAAGACTCTGTTTATGTACTTTTCAAACATATGATATATTTATTTCATACCGGCTATGTAAATTCTATTCTTAAAAGCTTATGATTTGTACTACCAGTTCTTGGGGAATGTATAAGATTCAGTTAACTTCTCTATTTAATTGTTTTATTGATTTCATTGAAATTAGATAGTTGTTAGTTGGCTTACCTAGCGGGTTAAGTTAGGTGCCATCATGACTAGTTGAATTTTGGATCATGACAATTCAATAGTATGGTCGCCTCTTGCTCGTTCACAGGTAGTGTGAATGTTAATGCATAGTTTTGGAGGCCCAGTTCCAACTAGGAGGTCGGGTCGGTGGGGGTTTTGAGCTTTGAAGAAGCGGGAAGTTGGATTCATTTTTAGAGGTTGAGAGGGGGATGAAGAGTGTGGAATGAGTGCTGATGGGGGGACATGTGTTTATGGTGGTGGAGTGCGTCTGTGGGAGTAATAAGGAGGAAGGCGAGTTTTGGATTGGGCATGGTGAAAGTGTTTGATGAGGGGGACTATATCAAATGGAGATTATGGGCGGGTAGTATGTGTAGAAGAGCTTTCGTGCAGGGGTGGATCGTTAGAGGTATGATTAGTTGGGTTTATTGAAATAGGCTTTTAATTGGGGCTCTATACTAGGCCCTTGAAGTGGCGAGGTGGCAGATGAGGTGGAAGCAAGTGAGGTATGCAGAACTATATTGGTGGTATTGGTGTAAAGAATTCGGTGGAGTCTTTGGTAGCAGTGCGAGGTGCAGTAAGAAATGGAGTGTGGTGTGGACCTATAGTGCACGTTGGAAGGTGAACTTGGGTTTTAGTGGAGGAGTAATTGGGCTGGCCCAGAGGAGTTGTTTCTTCTAGTGGCATGGGGATAAGTTTGTATTTATTATTGCCTTCACTACTATTCCTCCAGTAGACATTGATGGCATTCGTTTTAACCCAACTAGGTTGGGATCGAATCCACAGGGAGTTAATGTTTGGAATTAGGTTTATATCTAAGCTAGTTGCGGGCTTTGAGTCTAATTACACTTCCACGAGTTTGGGTTTGATTTCTGCTTCTAACTTTACTCTAAAGATTGCAATGAGTGAAACTAAGGACAATATTTTTGTTATTGTTTTTCAAGTGTTTAAAGAGACTAGGGTCGTGACTTCTACCTAGGTAGATATCTAACGGGTAGCAAAATCTAGGGCAAGCTTAATTAGCTGGGATCATAATATAGCTATCACACTCGAGTACTCACTTTATACCTCTCGGTAGTTTGAGTGATTTTTTCCAATTTGGCTTTCTCAAGTCCAAATGGGTATCCATACAAATCAAGTGATATTAGCCCAAGTCGGGTATTACTATATCTAAGTTTAACCCTTTAATTGGGGCTCCTTGAGTTCACCCCAATTCTTTGTTAGCCTAGCTATCCTAGACTTAGTCCCTATTTCTCAAGTAGAGACTAAGTCATAAAGGCATGAATCAATGTTTGTAACCATTAATTCTATAGTTCTAGAAAGAACTAGGCTAAATATCTCTAACCCATTCACATTCAAACCCTAAAATAAAATACTCATTAAATATCCACATTAGGGTTGGGTAAGGCTGTATTGTGGTCCGGGCCCGGGCCTAAATGGGCCAAACGGTCCTAGGCTTTGGCGGGCTGGGTTTTGGCGGTCCCGAACCAAACGGTCCCGGGCCTAACGGGCCAAATGAGTGGAACCGGTCCACTGCGGTCCTAAGCCCACATGGTCCCAGGCTAAATGGGTCGGGCCCGCGGGCCTAAACGGGCTTTTTCGTTCTGGGCTATCTTTTTTTTTTTAATTATTTTTTTTATCTAAGGCAATTTCTTGTAAACTATATATGTATATACTAATATAAATTGCTTATATATAGCTATATAAATATATATAGTATATATAGTATGTATATATAATTATATATTGCCTTATATAATATATAGATTATTTATATTATATATACTATAATATATATATCTACAAATATATATATATATATATATAGTTTATATGTATTAGATATATATAGTGCCTTATATATATATATAAACCATTTATGATTATTTATGTATTCAGATGTGTGTATGTGTATATATATGTGTGTGTGTGTATATATATATATATATATATATATATATATATATATATATATATATATATATATATATATATAGTTTATATGTATTGGAGATATATTTATATATTGCACTATATGTAGATATAGTATATATAATATATATAAGCGATATATATAGTTCAAATTAAAGTTTACATTTAATACTTCAAATTAAAGTTCAATACCTTCAACATAATACTTTAAATTAATCTAACAAACTAGAACATTAAGCATAATACGTCTAATAATTTTAAAATAACATAAATTATCTCAAATCAACTTAAAATCTTAAATACGAATGTCTGGAGAACGCGCAAGACAACTCTTTATATGCCTCCTTAAAGAGCCTGTGCCATCCTTTCGACGACGAGTGTAAACTCGACCATAGTTCTTGCACTTTATTATGTAAACTTCTTCATTTTCTTCTACCACATTAAAGTGTTCCAAAACAAATGGGTGCAATCTAGAATCACCGGGCATGATTTAACTTGAATTAAGAATTGGAGTTTGAGAAATGAGAGATGAGTGAAGACTTGAAGACCTGAATACTTCAATTTGAGTTTGAGGAATGAGAGAGATTGATGAATTTGTGAGTAAAAACGAATGAATGAAGGGTTATTTATAGTTGAGAATAAGGAAAACGTGTAATTATAAAAAGTTTGGGGTTAAACCAAAGTTTGGGAGCCAAATGACTATTTCTGAAAGTGCCAAACGACTAAAAATGCAGTCCAACGACTGCATTTTAAATATCTGACCGTTGTCCCTTTTTTTTAAAAAAAAAATTAGCCGTTGGGCCCGGTTGAACCGGCCCAGGCCCGTCTGCCGGTCCTGGGCTAAATGGTCCCGTGCTCACGGGCTTTTTGGTAAGGACCGGCCCGCTATGGGCTTTTGCACCACTAGAGACTGTCCCGTTTGGCCCGTTTGGCATGCGGTCCCGGGCCGGTCCCGGGCCGGGCCCGACTCACAATACACCCTTAGGGTTGGGTCATAACCCTAGCTATAAGTTTAGCTACTCATGGAAATTACAGAAATTAAAGATGAAATGGAGTTAAAATCCATAATATTAATTTATGTAATGAAAATCTAATGTTAAGAGGTGAATCTAGTACAAACTTTTGAAAACAGAATGCTCAGTCGTCTCACATGCTCATACAAAACATAACATGACTTAAAAATGATAAAAAGTTCTATTTATACTAAGCTAAAAATATATGACAAAATTGCCCCTACGGAGGTTGTGCAGCCACATAATTCTGAGAGCCTCCGCACTCTTGCTTTCGCGACCGCATAATTCTGATGCGGTCCGTGTTTTTCTCTTTTGGATCTGGATTGAGCTGAACTTTCGGGAACCGCATAATTCCAAGTGCGGCTGTGCTCTAGAGTATGCGGCCACATAAAAGTGATGTGGTCCGCACTTGCTTGAGTTTGGCTTGAAATCAACTCTCTTATTCTTCATTACTACACAATTTCAATCGCCGCTGTACAAGGGACTTCCGTGGCCGCACAATTATGGTGCGGTCTGCACTCCTCTCTTTTGCTCAAGTTGCCAGTTCTGTAAATCTCCCTTATGTGGACCGCATACTTTTGATCGCGACCACACTTTGGCTTTTGCGGTCGTACAATATTGGTGCGGTCCGCGCTTTAGGCTTCTTTGTCCAGTCTTTGTATTGTTCAACTTTTGACTCCTTTGTGAGTTGGTTTTGATTCCTTTGGCTCATTTTGAATAATTCATGCAGTCAAGCACATTTCATTAGTTTCCGGAAATACCTTCAAATATTTTTTTTTACCTAAAACATAAGTAAAAGAGAGCAAATAATAGGTTAAAATCCCTGCTTATCAACTCCTCCAAACTTAAGATTTTGCTTGTCCTCAAGCAAATAAGAAAATTTCCACCTCCACTAAAATACAAGGATATTTCAGCTGGCCTAAGGTGAATCAATCATGCATCAATTGGGACTAACAATTACCCTCAACACAAATGAATTATCAACACCACCATGTTTTGACCTTTTGAGTACCATAGTTCTAATGTGACACTAGAGCATCAATAGTTGGCTTAATTCACCAAGGAAGCTATCTCTATTATGTAGGTCATTATGGAACCCAAACTCCTCCTCCTCTACTCTCCATACGCAAATCTCACTTTAGAATGTAACACTCAAAACAAGGACTGTGAAGAAGTATGCTCATCTCTCGCAAAAGAATGACACAAGTCCGACTCTAAGTACCATAAGCTTGCCCCTTAGGTAAATCACCACTAATATAAGCTCACTCAACCCGAAATCATATAGGGCTTTTGTGGTAATGTAATGAAGGCTTTTGAATCAAGGTAGGATTTATTGGCATATGATGGTTTCATCATTCCTTAAGCACTCCATTTTCTCATTTTGGCTCATACTTTCTTGACTCTTTGAGTAATTTGCTTCTTTATTAGGGGAATTAGAGAGACAGACTGTCACTTTTTCTTTCTCATGACAATCATTTTTCTCCTTTCTAATCATTACATGCCCTTTCAGCATTGCTTTCTTTGAATCCATTCAACTTTCTACCTTATTCACTTTTTTTTTTGACATATTTCTTTATGGCCTTTCTTTCTTTTCCTTGCCTTCCTTTTTTTTTTGTACCTTTTATTTTTTCTACATTCCTCTTCTTCTCCCCAAACTTATGCTTTTGCCAATTGTCTATCAAGAATTCCAAGGAAAGATCCGGTGCCAAGAGAGGGTCATTATAGAATGGATAAAGGCTTGTAACATGGTTATTGAAAGAAAAAAAAGGCTTCGACTCAAAGGGGTTGACTAGGGATATTGCATTGGTAGGATACGGAAGCTTTCAAGATTCAATTTGGATCAAGGAGAGCCTACATTCATTTCTCAAGTTGAGCTACACTTAGAATTTCGCCTAGAGAAACATTCAGGGCAAGTTCTAGACTTATTGGCACGAAACTTGGACTTGCAGTTCAATACCTCACCTCTTAAGTTTTTGGATTGTTAAAGAGAACAGAGTCGAGGGCCCACAACAACCCTATCTAAGATTTAACATCACAAATGGATCAAAGAAACCACTCGATGATTGTTTTAGTCGACATAAGAGTCTAAAGGTCACAACTAGAACTATTCTTTGCCAATCAACTTGTTTCTAACCATAAGGTCGAAGGTAAATATGTTAGTACTAAGTGAAGCCTGCTTGAGACACTTTTATTTATTACTACTATATATACCAAAACATAAAGAAAACGTACTCAATTTCTTAAGAAGGTTGTCACGCCATCCATCATTGGGAAGATCCACCCGGTTCACACAACATCCACCTTTGGAAATAACCGTGACATTAAGAAAACAAAAGGCTTATTGTATACAAAACTTAAAAAAAGCTACCAAATTAAAAAGAAGCTACTAAAGTAAATAATAAGCTATGCTACTAAGGGAAAATAATGAAATAAGTTATGAAGTAAACTACAGAAATTAAACTGAATATGTACAAACTTGAGATAAAGTGAATATATACATAAATGAAAATGAATATATACATCAAATGGTAAAAATATATACATATCAAAAGTGAAAATAAAGATAAATAAAAATAGTGTAATGGTTATTACATATCAAATGTCATCAAATCAAAATGGACCATCCCCCAAATAAAAAATAGCATTGTCCTGAATGCTCATGACAAATAAGAACAGGGAAAAAGGATAGAGAGTAGAGAAAACTCCCTATGTGGTCTCTGTCTGCATCGGGTTCTCAACATCAGCACCCTCTGTATCCTCTAATTGGATCTCTACATCCTCTGACTGGGGGACTATGGGGTTGCTGAGCATCTGAATCAGCTCCTCAGTAGTGTGTTATGTTGCTGTTGGCTCCTCAGACTGGCCGACTGTTGCATCTAGTGCCACAGGCGCTGCTGCATGTGCTGCTAGGACTGTCTACCATGAGAAGGTCCAGTGGGATATCACCAGCAAAAGCAATCTTCTCAACCTCTTTGCTCAACTTCTCGACCGACTCCTTAGATACTTGAGTCTTTTTCACCTGCTTCTCCAAATCCTTGATTATCTTCCCATGTGTATCCAGAGTCTCCCGGATCTTCTTCTTATCGTCCAGAATCTTCTTCTGGTTGTCCAGAATCATCTTCAATGAGTCCTCCACTGATGGAGTACCTGAAGCACTACTGAGGCTGAAGATTGTGCTTCCACTACACTGGATATGGTAGTCAGCTTTGTGATAGCTGCCTGTATCCAGTTGTTAAAACTAGATAATGTCTGGGAAACCCTCAGTGCATTTTGAGGGTAGGTAGAAGATGAAGGCACTGAGAGTGGCACTGACATAGATGGTCTAGAAGATGGAGGAGGCATGGCTGCTGCTCCGGTAGAAGTACCGACTGCTGTGGAGGGCTCAACAACTGACCCCGTGGCCACTACCCCTGGCTCGTTAGACTGGCCGGTGGAGGTAGTGGATTTACCCTTGAATTTAGGATTGTTTGCTCCCTAGATGTGATACCATGATAAAGGTTTTTTAGCCTTCACCTCCACATCAAAATGTCTCGCCTCTACCCATTGATCTTTGTTACATCCCATAGTCTTGTACGATAAAGTTTTGTCGTAAGTTAATCAATGTATATTTGGGAATGGGATTATTTTGAGATTATAAGCATTATGCTATTTCAAACAAGTAATGAGTAAATTCCTGAAGGCGAGAGGGGAAGCAAGTCAAAGAAAATGAATTTTCGTCCAAGTTTGGCATGTTAGGATAAAATACCGGCCGAGTGTTAATATCCGGTATTTATGGACTAGTAACATACAAGGTACCGTATGGTCATGATAGTATGATGTGTAAAGGATATTAAAAATGAGTAGAATTTTAAGTAATTTGAGACATTTCTTAATTATATGGGTAATTGGTTAATTATCGGGTAGCGGGATATTACCTAATTAGTTAATTAATTATTGGATGAGATCAATAATATTGGGTGACTCTTAATCTATGTTGGAAGGCTTAGTCATTGATATCTCATTCTTTTAAGAAAATGGATACACAGTTGTTTTGTAAAGTAACGTATAGGATTCCTTTACAAAGTCTTAAAAGACAACCATTATCTTCTTCAGCAAACTTAGTATTTTTGCATGAAGCAATTTGACATTTAACTAAGTGTTTGAAATTGCTATTTTGAGAATGCAGCTTTTCTTCTAGAAGGGAACCAAATAATTGAACGGTCTCCTACTGTGCATCCGATTTCTTGGAGTTCAAGGGGGGAAACAGGTGATGACGCCAACATATGATCTACTTGATAGTGATCCTTGGATGGTGACTCAAATCTGATTTCCATACAAACCATATCATAATTAGATGTGATTTCTTACCAAACTTCTTAAAACCAAACAATTCAAACGAGAATTGTTAGGACCATAGCAACGTAAAATTTGTGGTTCTAAAGGAGTACGGTGCAATCTTTTCCAAAAATGTTATACGGATTTTCCCTACTTCGGGTATGTTAAGGCTAAGCCCTTCCTTTATTTTGGCGTGATCTCATAATTACACAAGTTTGATAATGAGACATAAAGAAAAATCCATATCCAGAATTTACGTATATTTTCCTAGTTTTGTAAGTTACAATATTCAATTGAGTATTCCCTTCTTCCAGTCAAGAGAGCAGAGAGTTTATATATACAGTATTATAGTATTTTCATTACCATCGAGCTATAATCGACGGGCAGGCCGCTATTAGGCATCCTCTGATCAGATGGTAAGTTATATACCAAGCCTACTGTGGCCGAACACCTATGAGCGAGCCCATTTGGTCGAGATACAGACTTAGTATGGCCGAGCACCTATGAGCGACAAGCCTACTACGCCAGAGCAATTATATATATATATATATATATATATATATATGTGTGTGTGTGTGTGTGTGTGTGTGTGTGTGTGTGTCACGACCTTAAACTCAGACCCGGTAGTGATGGCGCCTCTCGTGAAGACAAGGCCAGCCGACACATTCCCACTACATTTTTAAGCAATTAAAATAATAAGTATTAATTATTTAACATGATAAAATCTCTAAATAAGAAGTGAACAGTACAATTTGCGGAATTAAAACCAATACAGCTCGACATCAGGGTGTCACAAGTCATTAGCATCTATCAATATACTAAAAGTCTGAAAGAGTCTACTCAAATTATTACAGAACACTAATAAGAGAAAAGAAATGAGATAGAGGGAGAAGCATGGGGCTGCGAATGCCGAGCAGCTACCTCGTGAACTCCAAAAATCTGCCAGGAGCTCTCAACCCTCGCAAGCAGAACCTGATGCACCTGAATCCGCACACGGGGTGCAGGGAGTAAAGTGAGTACTCCAACTCAGTGAGTAATAATCATAAATAAAGACTGAGAAATACGAAATCACGTAAGGAATATCACAGGCTATAATGAAGCAGTAAAAGCCAGTAAAAGTAATGAAACAGTGAAAATATGCAAAGTCACTTTAGTTCAATTTAAGCTTCTTAAAATGCCCTTTTTAAACAGTTAAGCAAGTATAAGACATGCAACTGGAAAAGGTAAACACATAAAGAAATGCCCCTCGGGCACAATACCAACAGAATCAGCCCCTCGGGTAACACATGGAACAACAACCAGCCCCTGGGGCTCTATCTCATATCACAATGGGTTCCCGCGCTCACTGGGGGTGTGCAGACTCCTAGAGGGGCCCCTTACGGCCCAAGCAAAATATCAAGCCATCTCGTGGCATAATCACATAGTCTCTCGACCTCATATTAACAAGCCACCTCATGGCGTACAAATCTCAGGCCCTCAGCCTTATAATCATAATCAGTGTTTCCTCACAACATAAGCCCTCGGCCTTACTCAGTTAGAATATCACAAGCCTCTTGGGCAACAGTAAAACATGTTGCTCAGCCCAAAATATCATTTAAGTGTTAAAGCAGAGTAAACATGGCTGAGTTATGAAAACAGTAGAATATAACATGAGTGAGTTCAGGTATAAAGTCAAAACAGTGAGGAAATATCAGTAAAAATCCCCTAAGAGTTCAAATAGTTGACACGATGCCCAAATATGGCATTTAGTCCTAAACATGATGATAACAAACAATCTTCAATCAAATACGCAGCAAAACAATCATTTGGGATGGACTAAGTCACAATCCCCAATGGTGCACGACCCCACGCTCGTCATCTAGCGTGTGCATCACCTCAATATAGCACAACGATGTGAAATCCGAGGTTTTATACCCTTAAGACAACATTTACAATCATTACTCACCTCAATCCGGTCCAACTCTAGCCCGTGATGCCTTTTCCCCTCGAATCGGCCTCCACTCGCGTCGAATCTATCCAAATATAGAATCACAACATCAAAATATGCTAAGGGAACGAAGCCCAAGCGAAAATAATCAATTTACAATACAAATCCCGAAATTACCAAAACCCGACACCTAGACCCACGTCTTGGAATTCGATAAAATTCACATCAATAGATTTCTTATCTCCCCACGAGTTCATACATATCAACAGTACCAAAATCCAACCATAAATTGTCCCTCAAATCCTCAAGTCTAGGTCTCCAATACCAAGCCCTAGTTTCTCCAATTTTAACCCTTAAAATCCATTAATTACAACTCTAATCTGTGAAATAATACCATAGGGACGAGTTTTAGGTCCAAAATCCTTACCTCAATGAAATTTCCTAGAAAACCTTCTTCAAATCACCCAAAAAGCTCCAAAAGCCGACTTAGAAATGGTGGAATAGCTCATAAATCGTGAAGGAAATAATTTATACCTTCTGGCCCAAGCATTTCGCATCTGCGGCCCCTTCTATCGCTTCTGAGGTACCGCTTTTGCGGTCCTTGAACCGCTTCTGCTATTTTCACTGAAGCCGCTCAGACTCCGCATCTGCGATGCCTAACCCGCACCTGCGCCATCGCATGTGCGGTTCTTCTACCGCTTCTGCGGTTCCTGCCTTTCCTAGTCTCTTCCACTTCTATGACCGCTTTTCCGCATCTGCGGCATCGTACCTGCGGTCCCCAATCCGCAGGTGCGAAAACAACAGAAACAGCAAAATCCGCAGCTTCACTAAACTCCTAATCTCTCTGTCAACCATCCGAAATCACCCCGAGGCCCCCGAGACCTTAACAAAAAACACAAACATATCCGATAACCTTATTCAATGTTGTTCCAATCTTCGTAATGCTCAAATAACATCAAAACACCAAACTCATATCGGATTCAACCCTAAGAATTCCAAAATCTTCTAAATTATGCTTTTGATAAAAAACCCAACCAAACCACGTCCGAATGACTTGAAATTTTTCACACACATCCCAAATGACACAATAGAGCTATTACAACTCCCGGAATTCCATTCTGACCCCTATAACAAAATCTCACCTATCAACCGGAAAACGCCAAAATCCAATTTCGCTAATTCAAGCCTAAATCTACTCCGGGCCTCCAAAAAACATTCCGATCATGCTCCTAAGTCCCAAATCACATCCTGAAGCTATCTGGACCATCGGAACTCACATCTGAGCCCTCTAATACATAAGTCAACATCTGATTAATTTTCCAACTTAAGCTTCCTCAAAAGAGACTAAGTGTCTCAAACCCTTGCCAAAACCTTTCCGGACCCGAGCCAACCAACCCGATCACATATAGAACCGATAGACAAAGCAATAAGAAGTAGAAATGGGGGAAACGGACTGACAACTCATGAGATGACTGGCCGGATCGTCACGATATATATATATATATATATAGCCTTATAGGGCCCGACAACTATTTTACTTACTATATTGAGAGAGTTGAGTCAGTATCAGTAGGTAAGCATATGTTCAGATTATCATTCACTTCTAGTTACTTTTAGTTATTATATTATCAGTTGAGTTTCTGCTTTCAATATATTACCTTACATACTCGGTACATTATTTCAGATTGACATCCCTTTTTTGGGGGTGCTACCTTTCATGTGTGCAGGTTCAGATAGATAAGCGGGTAGACCTCCTTATTAAGTGTTGTCCGAGTTCAGCTTGATCGGTAAGCTTTATGCCTTTCAGAGTTGTCAGGTCTAGAGCTTTATATACATCTTGTGTGTATATATGTATATATGTTATCAGTAGGTCGGGGAGCTGTTCTGATCACAGTATATCCATAAGTATAGGCTTGTAGACATATACTGTCAGTTAGTGCAATATTTTGGGCTTGTAGGCCTTGTATGTATATTTGGTTGGTTTGTCTATTGCAATAATTATGACGGCTTTGTCAGCCCAACTTTATATTGATATTTAGTCAGCATTCGCAGTTGTCTTGCAATGTTGCCCATGGCCAAAGTATGATATCACATGTTTAGAGTTCCTTAGTCGTAAGTTGGTACGCAAGGATAGGTGAGGCACCGGGTGCCAGTCACGCCCCCAGGTTTAGGGCGTGACAATCTTGGACATACTCAGTGAGGAAGTTGGGGTAGGGATATAATCTTTCTTCTTTCTAGACTGCACTGGAGGTGCTATAGGACATCAAGTTCTTTACATTAATAGGATAGCCTGCCATGATGGAAGGTAACAATACTGCCCGGTGAAATGGAAAGACATTATCATGCTGGCATGGGTCAAGACGGCTGCAAACGAATGTTTGCCACCATTTTGCTTCAAAGTTAAGGGTGGCTCTAACAATATGCACTCCTATTGTGAGCCATGCAGGTGTTGTCCCCGGAATAGCAAGTATCTCAGCTAGCCGTGGGCGAACTGCATCACCCAAGGCTAGCTTATCCAGGTATTGCACAGCCTCAACCTCCTCAAACCTTGCATATTTGTTCAGTGCATGGCCATCAAACCGGATTTTCAAGTTTCGGACCTTCATCACTATTGTAAACTTTTTGATGTGGGCAACATTGTCATACAATTCCTTGACAAGGTATTCATTGGTATCTTGCAGACGACCAGCGAACCATTTCCATCCTTTTCTCTCCATGAATTGCTTTAAGACATTCGGATTGTGCTGGCTTAGGTTTTTGGTTATGAATTGTCGCTCAAGAGTGAGCAACCTTTGGAGCCACCATTCTCGAAACTTGGCATACGCCTTCTCACTTACAAATCTATTAGCCTACACCTCTGTCTTCCTTGATCTAGCCAGGCCTCCCAAAATTTTGTCACCCCATCTCCCATCATCCGGGACTTCATCATCATCATCTAAATTGATTAGGGTAGCTGTTGTAGTAGGTGTTGTAGCAGGTGGGGAGGATGGTTCAGATGCCTGACTACCTCCCTCTAAGTCAGCAGAAGAACTAGAGGACGAGGTAGGTTCATTGACTAAACGGAGCCTATGGGGGAATTGTTGTGATTGTGCCCCCGGTTGTGGTTGTATAGAATCCCCCTCAGATGTCTCCCAGGATGGGAGGTATTCACTGGTGTCTAAGGAATCAATGTCTCTATGGATGTGGCTTTCTTGTTTATGATCATTTGAACTGACAGTGGTAGGTTGGTTTTGCCTTGACCCCGGCCTCAGGAGGGTTTTGCTCTCCCTTTGGAAGAACACCTCAACCACGTGAACTCACCATTGTCTGCAACATACAAGTAGTGAAAGTCAGTTCAAATTGGGATTCAACATATGTTATTGAATTATAGTTGAAAAGAAAGACACTGCTTCTCAGAATAGGGCAGCGCGAACCGCACAAAAATGAGTGTGACCGTGGACTGCCTATCGCGGACCGCACAATTTTGAGTGCGGTCGCGGAGATCCCAGATTTAGATTACTGGTTCTATGATGTTAACCAACCACGGACCGCATAAAATTGAGTGTGGCTGCACAACACCCATCACGAACCACACAATTTTTAGTGCGGCCGCATAATCATTTTGTTGGGTTTCTGTAGTTCAATTGTGCGGACCACACAAAATTGAGTGCGGTTGCAAAAACTAATTGCGGACCACACAAAATTGAGTGTGGCCACACAATCTTAGCAATCACAAGTGGCTTTAATCTAGGGTATCGTGAACATCACAATTTTGTATACGGCCGCATACCCTAGCGCAGACCGTACAAAAATGTGTGCGATCTCGAAATTCAAATTAGAGCGGCACAAAAGTACCATTTCTACTAGTGTTTTCACTAATTAGGCATGATTTGTGGCAATTAAACAATAAAAGCTACTAACCCCAGCCCCCATTATGCATTCAAACACTACCCACGTGCTTTTAAGCAAGAATTAAGCATCAATTTGACATTTTTGGTATGAATCTGACCCTAGATAAAAAAGGAAACTAAAACAAGGAGAAAAGAAAAGAAAAAGATGAAATTAATTCATTAAAATCAACATACCAGTAGTGAAATGTAGTAAGAAATCAACACTTGATGAATATGGGACGAGATTGAAAACAAGAAAGAGTGCACTATGCTTTAGTCTAGCTTAAGAGGTTAGAATGTGTAAAGTATGAATAGTCTCAAAAAGTCCTATTTATACTTTGACCATGATGGCCCACCACTTACCTGAGTGTGGCCAACACAATTTTGGTGCGATCTGCACTCTTTAACCTTTTTCTCACTCATCGGTTGAATGAGTGGCGTGGTCCACATAAAGATGGTTGCGGCCGCACAATTTGTGCGATCCACATAATTTTTACTGCGGTCGCGAATTCTTAAGGGATTTTGTCAGGCCAAACTTCAAAGGGTTGGCATATTCCCTATTCCAGCTATGCGGACCATGCCAGAATTGTGCGGCTGCGAAGGGCTTGTGGAGTCCGCATAATTCCGGTGCGGTCCGCACAATTTCACCACATGGCTAGTTTTTTCCTTGTCAATTTCCTGCACTGCACACCCAATTTCCTGCATACATTTCACAACCAATTAGTCCAAAATAATTCCTAATCTAAAAAGAAAATAAAAAGAGAGAAAAAACCATGGGTTGCCTCCCAAGAAGCACCTAATTTAATGTCACGACATGACGCATGTTACCATCATTCATTTGAAATGGATCAATGCCACAACGTGGCCATCATCAACCTTTCCAAGGTAGTGCTTCACCCGGTTCCCATTGACTCTAAATGTCTCACCATTCTTGTTTTTCAAATCTAGAGCACCAAAAGGAGTCACATGTACCACTTCAAAAGGGCCATTCCCCTTTGACTTTAGCATTCCCGGAAACATCCATAACCGAGAGTTGAATAAGAGAACAAGGTCACCTTCTTTGAATGCTTTCGAGAGTTGAATAAGAGAACAAGGTCACCTTCTTTGAATGCTTTCGAGAATTGAATAAGAGAACAAGGTCACCTTCTTTGAATTCTTTGTTCCGAATATACTTATCATGTAGGTACTTCATCTTGTCCTTATACAAGGACTAACTGGAGTAAGAATGGAATCAGAACTCATCAAGTTCATTCAATTGCTCCAACCCAAAGATTGGCAGCTACATGCCGCTCAAGGTTCAATTTCTTCAATGCCTACATGGCCTTATGCTCTAATTCCACCGGGAGGTGACACGCTTTCCCGAATACCAACTGATAAGAAGGCATACCAATTGGAGTCTTGTAAGCTGTTATATAGGCCCGTAAAGCATCTCCAATTTTCCTCGACCAATCAGTCTGATTTGCATTGACAGTCTTGGATAGAATACTCTTGATCTCCCTGTTGGAGATTTCAACTTGTCCACTTGTTTGGGGATGATAAGGGGTTGACACTTTGTGTGTGACACCATACTTGGAGAGTAAAATGTCAAAAGGTTTGTTGCAAAAATGAGAACCCCCATCACTAATGATGGCCCTTGGGGTGCCGAACCTTGTGAATATGTTTTTCTTCAAGAAAGCCACCACACTCCGTGCTTCGTTGTTGGAAAAAGCCACAGATTCAACCCATTTGAAAACTTAATCCATAGCAACAAGAATATAGGTGTTCCCACACGAACTCACAAATGGACCCATAAAGTCGATGCCCTCCACATCGAAAATATCAATCTCAAGGATGGTGGTGAGAGGCATATGATTCTTCTTGGAAATCCCACCAGCCCGTTGGCAATCATCACAACGCTTAATGAGCTCGCTGGCATCTTTTTACAAGGTATGCCAATAAAATCCACAGCTTAGGACCTTTGTAGTAGTTCTCACCCACCATGGTGACCACCATAGGGCGAAGAATGGCAAGCTTTAAGAATACCCAATTGCTCTTCTTCTAGAACAGATAACACCATCAATGCAAATTTTGAAAAGATATGGCTCGTCCCAATAATAATCCAAGCATTCCCGTTTGAGCTTCTTCCTTTAATTTGAAGAAAACTCATTCAGGATAAATTCCGCTCACAAGATAGTGAGACACATCGCCGAACCAAGGCATCCTGGTCAAAAACATAGAAAGGAGTTGTTCATCTGGAAGTGAATCATTGATCTCAAGGCCATCATGGGGCCTCCCCTCCTCTTCCAATCGGGACAAGCAGTCTGCCACTTGATTTTCACTCCCGTTGCGGTCTATGATTTCAAGATTAAATTCTTGTAGAAGAAGTACCCAACACATCAATCTAGCCTTGTAGTCCTTTTTACTCATCAAATAATGAAGTGTCGCGTGATCGGTGTGAACAATCACTTTGGTACCCATGAGGTACAGGCGGAACTTTTGCATAGCAAAGAAAATGGCTAAGAGTTCTTTCTCGGTCACCGTATAGTTGATTTGGACGTCGTTCATGGTCTTACTAGCATAGTAGATCAGGTGGAATATCTTGTTGACTCTTTGCCCCCAATACCGCTCCTACCGCCACTTTGCTATCATCACAAATGAGCTCAAATTGTAAGCTCCAATTTGGTGCGGTAATGATGGGAGTGGTAGTCAACCTATACTTGAGTAGCTCAAATGCCTTCATACAATAATCATTTAACACAAATTTGTCATCTTTTGCCAACAACTTGCACAAGGGGTTCACCCCTTTTGAGAAATCCTTTATGAACCGACAGTAAAACCTCGCATGACCTAGAAAGCTCCTCACTCCTTTGACGGACGTAGAAGGAGGGAGTTTTGATATCATATCAATTTTTGCTTTATCCACTTCAATACCATTCTTGGAGATCTTGTGGCCGAGGACAATGCCCTCCTCGATCATAAAGTGGCACTTCTCCCAATTAAGCACCAATTTGGTCTCTTCACAATGTGCCAATACCTTATAAAGATTATCCAAACATGCTTCAAAAGAATCCCCCACAATAGAGAAATCATCTATGAAAACCTCGAGGAAGTCCTCCACCATATACGTGAATATTGCCATCGTACACCGCTGAAAAGTAGTCGGTGTATTATATAAACCAAACGGCATCCTTGAGAATGGAAATGTGCCATACAGACAAGTGAAGGTGGTCTTTTATTGGTCTTCAGGTGCAAGAATCTAGTTATATCCGAAATAGCCATCCAAAAAGCAATAATAAGCACGTCCGACTAGCCTATCCAACATCTGATTAAGAAATAGAAGCGGAAAATGGTCTTTCCAAGTCACTTTGTTGAGCTTCCTATAATCCATGCATACTCTCCAACCAGTGGCAGTTCTTGTGGGGATCAACTCATTTTTGTCATTTGTAATCACAGGCATGCCCCCTTCTTTGGGACACATTGTATCGGTGAAGCCCATGAACTATCACAAATGGGGTAGACAACCCCAGCATCCAACCACTTAATGATCTCTTTCTTGACTAGCTCTTGCATGGCCTCATTCAATCTTCTTTGATATTCCACGGAGGGTTTGGCATCCTCCTCCAATATGATTTTGTGCATGCGAAAGGCGGGGCTTATATCCCAAATATCGGCCAATATCCAACCTATTGCCCTTTTTCTCCTTTATAGCACCTCCAAAATGGACTCTACCTAGTTAGTTAAGCACGAAGAAAGAATAATTGGTAAAGTAGAAGAAGGGCCAATGAATTCATACCTGAGGTGTGAAGGCAAGGTCTTTAACTCCAATGCGCGAGGCTCCTTGATTGAGGTCTTTGTTGGTGGAGTCTTCCGGTTCTCAAGGTCTAAGGAAAGTTTTCGAGGCTCATATGTATATGATCCCATTCCTTGCAAAGCATTGACACATTCTACCAAGTCTTCCTTCTCATCTTCATCATGATTCAATAACACAGATTCCAATGGGTCTTCAACATTAATCACAACACTTATGTCATCAACAATTACTTCGGTTGCAAGATCCACAAACGAACATACTTTGTTGCTATTGGCTGCCTTATTGACTTACAAACATGGAACACAACTTTTTCATCACCCACATGGAAGGTGAGATCCCCAGCTTCCACATCAACAAAGGCCTTCCCCGTATCTAGTAAAGGTATCCCCAATATGATTGGCACCTCGTAGTCAACCTCACAGTCAAGTATCACAAAATCTGCAGGAAGTATGAACTTGTTGACCCGAACTAGTACATCATCAATTACCCCCAATGGCCTCTTCATTGTCCTATCCTCTATTTTCAACCTCATGGATGTGGGTATTGGTTTCCTAATCCCCAATGTCTTGAACACATAATAGGACATCAAGTTAATGCTTGCCCCCAAGTCACATAAAGTTTTGGCAAAATTGGCACTACCAATAGTGTTTGGGATTGTAAAGGCACCGGTGTCTTCTAACTTTGGAGCCATGGAGTGCACAATTGAACTCACTTGATGTGTCATTTTGATCATTTCACAGTTCATTAATCTCTTCTTTGTTACCAAGTCCTTCATGAACTTGGCATATCCCGACATTTTTTCTAAGTCTTCAACCAATGGCATATATATGTACAAACTTTTAATCATATAAATTAATTTCTTGAATTGATTCTCATTGTTTTTCTTTGCAAGCCTTTGAGGATATGGTGGAGGAGGCCTTGGCAAAGGAGCCTTGGCTTTGGGCATTACCAGATCTGGTATGTCTATCACATGTTCCCTAGACAAGTTCACATCATCTTATGTCTCCTCCACATTTTTGTCAATGTCTATCGTCACTTCATCATTCACTTGAACATCATTGCTAGGATCATCATCATCTTGCATCACCACATCATCATTCACAATCTTTCTTAAGTTTGAGGTACTAGCAACTCCACCTTTCCCACTTCTTGTAGTCACCGCCATAGCATGCCTCGTATTGTTCCCACCCTTCGGGTTTACTATCATATCACTTGGTAGTACCCCCTTAGAGTGAGTATTCAAAGCTTTAGAAATTTGGCCAAGTTTGACTTCCAAGTTGCGGATAAAAGTGTTGTGGGAGGCTAATTGGGCATCAGAGTCGGCATTTTTCTACATCATTTGCTTGAACATGTTTTCAACCTATCCCATCTCATTGTTGGAAGAACTAGGACCTTGTGACGGATATGGAGGCGGGTTGTTCGGTTATTGATACATCGGGGGCCTTTGAAAGCCGGACCCCCGATTTCCTTGATTATTGTTGTTCCAACCCCCTTGATTGTTATTGCCTCCCCAATTACTATTATTGTTGCCACCCCAATTGCCATGATTATTTCCTCTCCAATTGCCTTGATTACCCCAATTTTGATTGTTGTTGTTCCCCCAATTGCCTTGGTTGTTGTTGTTGCCACTATTCCAATTTCCTTATTGATCTTGATTGCCTCAATTTCCTTGGTTTCCTGTGATCTCCACTATTGTTGATTCGTAGCATTGCTCCGTTGACCTTGATAATTGTTGAAATATTGAACCTCTTCACTTTGATCATCATATGGATCATCTTTATTGTACCCACTACCACTTTGCTCAAATTGATCCGGATTGTTTTGAACTTGTTGACCTTGTTGCCTTCTCTTGTTGACCATCATGTTCACTCCTTCCCCGTCATTCACTTGTTTTGGACCTTGAATTTGTTAAAGTTGAGCCTTGGTCAATTGATTCATTGTGGTTGTCAACTCCGCTATAGCTTGTCTATGATTATGGCTCCTTGTGTAGGTAAATAACATTAGGGTCTCCTTGTGACACATTGGCTTTACTTTGCCACGCCCGTCATCTTATCAAGAATTTCACAAGCTTTGGCATATGGCATTTTCATGAAGTTACCTCCGACGAGTTGGTTAACCACACATTTATTAGTTGTGTTGATCCCCCTGTAGAAGGTCTATTGGATCATGGCCTCGGTCATATCATTGTTCGGAAATTCTTTAACCATGGTACGATATCTTTCCCAAATCTCGTGCAATGGCTCATTTGGTTCTTGCTTGAAGGCAAGAATCTCATTCCAAAACGTTGCCATATGTTCGGAAAAGAAGAATTTTGAAATGAAATTTTCTGCCAACTCATCCCAAGTGGTGATGGAATGGTTGGGCAACCTCTCTAACCAATCCAAATCCTCCCCCTTAGAGAAAATGGGGAAAGCCTTAATTTCAAAGCATCCTCGGAGACATTAGTCTGATTGATCCCTGATCGCGGCAAACTCAACCTTACGCAATGGTAGGAAGAGCGGGCGCTAAGACTTTTACCCGAATAGTGGTATCGAGGTCAATTTCCACAGGGAGTTTGGCATGGAGTTGCGTATTTGTTCAGACTAGGAATGCGTGTTTGCTCCTAATTGTACTTCTATCATTTTTTGGGTCGATTCCTAATTGCATCAACTACAAGTTTAAGATAATTTATGCTAAAGGGAGATGTTCTAAGTTGTGATTAATATAGAAAAGGGAACTAGGGTCGTGGCATCACCTAGGTGATTAACTAACGGGTAGAGACTACTAATAATAGATTGACATATTTGGGATCAATGTTATAACCGTTGCACAATTATACCCACTCTTACACCTCTCGGTAGAGAGAGAGATTTTGCCCAATTGACTCTCTCGAAACCAATTACGTAGGCCAATTAGACCAAGCAACTAGGGTTCAAGTAGGGTGATTACTCTCTCGAGGTTAAACCCGTTAATTGGGACTACCATTTCTCATGGGTCCACCCCAATTCCTTGTTGGGTCAATTTTGGGGTCATAGACTCTCTTTCTCAAGAAGAGTCAAGACCCACTAAGCTAGAATAAATGTTTGCAACCAACAATCCTTAATTAAACCATAAAATTAACCCAAATAACAAACACCCAATATCAATCTATCATTAAGAAGCTACACCCATTAATTACCCACACTAGGGTTGAGCCACAACCCTAGCTAATGGGTTTAGCTAGACGTAATTAAAGAAGAAACTGAAGAAATAGAAGATGAAGCAACCATATTAATTTATTACTAATGTCAAACTACAATAATCTATGATGAAACCAAGCTATAAATGCCCAAAATAGGCCAAAACATAAGTCTCACGAGTGCAGCAGCTATCAGATATACCAAACTTGACCTAAAAATGGTAAAATGTTCTATTTATAGTGGGCTGGAAAAACTGGACAAAAATGCCCTTGCGGGGTTAGTGCGGACCGCACAAAGTTGGCACGCGGCCGCAATGGGTTGCTTGACCTCTGAATCTTGCTCTCTGAAGATGGTGATGCGGACCGCACAAAGTTGGAATGCGGCCACATGAAGACTGGCGCGGACCGCACAAAGTTGTTGTGCGGCCACATGAATAGTTTGGCAACTTCTCTGAACTTCTTGGACGCGGACCGCGAGACCATAGAGTGTGGTCGCTTGGAGAGGGACGCGGCCGCGTGGTTTGATTCTGGAATATGACACTCTCTGAACTTCTTGGACGCGACCGCATAGCAAGATTGTGCATCACATGAGTGAGACGCGGGCCGCATGAAGTGGGACGCGACCGCATAATGTTTGACTTGTAGTTTCACAATCTCTGAACTCCTATGGTGCGGCCGCATGACATGATGGTGCGGTCCGCACCAAGTTCTGAATGTCCTTACTTTAATGATCTTTGGCACTTGAGCAGGTTTCACTACAATTTGAGCAGATCTTTGACGATTTGTCACTTTATAGCACAAACCTGCAATCAAGCGCAATCTGTAAGCATTTTGGGACTAGTTTGTAGCAAATTACACTCAAAGCGCAAGCAAGTATGGGTATAAAACATGTTAAAATCCTACTTATCAACTCCCCCAAACTTAAACCTTTGCTTGTCCTCAAGCAAACAAAATAAGACCCACCCCTCAAAGGCAACATCCAAGCAATTTCAGCTTATCCTAAAGTAACCTCAACAAGCATCAATTGGGACTAACAATTGCCCTCAATGCGAATGCATCATTAACACATTTAAACTTTGAAAACTTGTGGATCAAGTGTGACACAAGAGCATCAAGAGTTGACACATTTCATCAAAGAACTTTTCTCAATTACTTTGGTCATTGTGGAACCCAAACTCACACATTCTCAACTCTCCCTAAGTGAACCTCACCTTTTAAAGTAGTGACACACAAACCGAGATTGATGGATTTTCACTCATCTCTCACAAGGAAGATGCCACAAGTCTGGCTCTAAGTACCATATGCCTGCCCCTTATGTCAGTATCCACTAATGTAAGTTCCCTTCAACTCAAAATCATGTAGGGCTTTTGTGGAGTCATTGTGAAGGCTTTTGGGTAAGGGTAGGACATATTTTTGTTCAAGTGGGTTCAATCTTCCCTTAAGCACTTCTTTTGATTCATTTTGGCACACTTTCTTGACTCATTTGAGTATTCACTTCTTTTTCAAGGGGTTAGAGAGACACATTGTCACCCTTTCTTATGCAATTCAACACATTTCTCCTTTTTCTACTTTTTTCCACACCCTTTTTCACTTTTGTTTTCTTTGAATCCCCTTTCTGACCTTATTCAATTCGGTCTTTCTTTTTTGTCTTATCTTGTCTTTCTTTTTTTTATTACCTTTCTTTTCTTTTTGCTTTTGTACCTTTTACCACATTGTTTCCTTTCTTGTCTCCCCCCAAACTTAGATATTTTCCATCTACTCAAGGGAAGATTTGGGTGCCAAGAGAGGGTATCATTAAGAACGGGTATAGGCTTGTAGCTTTGGTTCTTGAAAGAAGAAGGTTCAAGGCTCAAAAGGGTTAACTAGAGATCATTTCATGGTAGGTCATGGAATTGTTCAATCTTAGCATTTTGGATCAAGGAGAGCCTACAATCACTTCTCAAGCCAAATTTCACCTAAGATTTCGCCTCAACAAACATTCGGGGCAAGTTCTAGACCATCGGCTCGGGACTTGGACTTGCAAATAAAATTCTCACCACACACACTCAAGGATTGCTAAACATATCGAGTCGAGGGCCCACAACGACCTTAGTTATGATTCAAGCGCACAATGGTCCAATACGACCACATGATGACTGTTTGGTCAACACAAGAGTCTCAAGGCAACGACTTTCCCCATCCTAAGCACAACATTATGTCTTTGACCATGAGATCAAAGACAAATGTGTTAGGCCCAAGTGAAGCTCTGCCTGAGGTACCTTTGACTGCAAAACTTGAAAATCAAAAAAAAAAAAAGAATAAAAAATGGACTCAAACCCTTAAGAAGGTTGTCACGCTATCTCTCATTGGGAAGAGCCACCCGGTTAGCACAACACTCTACCCTTGGAAAGAATCGTGGCATTAAGAAAACCAAGGGCTTATTGCAAACGCCAACACAAAACAAAAAGGTTACGAGCCTTCTATGAAACTAAAAACGAAATTTTTTAACGAAAATAGAAAAACTGAATGAATATGTACAATAGGGGAGTAGAATATACAACGGGAGGGGGGGGGGAAATGAATATGTACATAAAGTAGAAAAGTAACTAGCATGAAAAGTTATGTACATGCCAACTATCAACTAGCAACATAAGCTAAGAGTCAAATAAATATGTATAGTCATCTCAAATGTATCAACTATCAAAATACAAAATAGTAGGGCGCACCCCCACGAATAAAAGCTGGTATTGTCCCCAATGCCAGCTACCAAAATAAGCATATAAACAGAGAAATGATATAGAGTGGCTCCTCAAGCCTGATCCGTCGTCATGGGCTGATCAGTGGTCCCCTGGTCCTCTGTACTGGCGGGAACCTCAGACTGGTTCCCGACCTGCTGCTGTTCTGCTGCTGGGACAGGGCCCGGGTCATGGACCGGCTGAACATCTGGTGGAGCACTGAAAGTATCCTCCTGAACCTGTGCTACCTATATCACAACACCCTCAGTGCTAGGAAGCTTCCTCTTCTTCCTTGGGTGCCTAGGCTCCTCCTCCTACTGTGGCTCCGGTACAACTACTACTGGTGGAGGTTCTGACTCATCAAAAAATAAGTATAAAGGCAGCTGGTCTGCCTTTAGCTTGTCAACATCAGCTCGGAGCTCCTTCACCTCTTCCTTAGATGCCCGAGATTTTCTCATCTTCTTGTGTTCTCTGGCAAGCTCTTTTAGAGCTTGCCTTGTGCATCAACTGCCTTTGTCAAGGCAGCCTAAGTAGCCAAAATCTTCTCCTGGTTGGCCAAGAGTGTCTTCAATGTTTCCTCAATGGACTGAGGAATCTCAACGGTGGCTGGAACAGACTGGGCCGTAACTGTGGTAGCCAAAGTGGACAACTTGGATATTGAGACTGACATCTAGTTGTTCAAACTGGCCAATGTCTTTGCTAACTGCTGGGCCATGAGGGGGTTGGATTTGGATGTGGGAACTACTGGGCCAGTTGAAGAACTGGGACCTGCAGAGGAGGATGGGATGTTCGGAACAGTAGTAGCAGCAGGAGTGGCTAGTCGGGGCATCTACCGCAGCTGGCTCCTCAGACTGGCTAGTCGGGGCAGAGGTGGATGTTTTTCCCTTCTTATCCCCCTTCGGGTTGTCCGGACCCTGAATATTAAACCATGAGAACGGGGACACCGGCCGGACTCCAACATCAAAGGGGTATTTCTTCACCTTTGCATCTTCAAAGTACATTGTGAGGGTGTTCGGGTAGGGGTAGTTTCTGTCCGTATCAATGCCAATGGATGTGATCACACTATACATAACATTCCCCACATTTATGGGGAAACTTGCCATAATGGACGCAATGAGAACCGCTTGGGCGATTGGGATGGTCTGGTCATGGGACGAAGGGTCCAACCTGTTGCATACAAAAGTTAACCATCCTCTCGCCTCAAAATTGAGGTCCTTTCGCAGTATTTTCTTCCCCGCCTGAATCCACTTTGGAACAGTACCCGACTAAGCTAAGAACTGTGCCACCCAAGGACGAGCTTCCTCTTTCAACTCTAACTTCTCTCTGTACTGAGAGTCATCCCCGTCATTGAAACCCAAATATTCGTTCAATGCTTTTCCCGAGAATACTATCTTCTTATCCCGCACTTTGGTTGCAATTGACCCTTCTTTGGTGTGGGCCACATTGCTGTAGAATTCCTTCACCATATGTTCATTTGCATCGACCAGCTCATCTTTGAAGAAATACCACCCCACTCTAGTAATAAATTGTTCATGGACTCGGGGAAGGTAGGGTAACAAATCTCGGGTGACTACTCTTCTTTCTGGAATCACCTTCTTCTTGGGCCACACTTCCCGGAATTTATGAAAGGCCACCTCGCTGACAAATCTGTCCTGCCATACAACTGGGTTTCTAATTCTTTCAATTCCCGCAACTCTAAGTACCCCACTATCCGGGACCTCCTCATCACTCTTGTTTTTATCTTCTGCACCCTCCCCGGATTCTGAAGCTGTAGGGGAGGTGCAGTATTTGGCACTGCCTGCTTTTGAGCCCTCAGACGACTCAGGTTGTATAATAGTTGGAGCTTTAGCTGGGCCTGCGGGGGCTTTCCCCGAATCAGTTGAGACATCCTGGGAGGGGAGGTACTCACTCCCCGACTACTCTTCATCACTCATCACATGCTTTCTTGTTTTTAGCTTTGGTTGGGGAGTGAGTTTCTTCAATTTTGCTTTACCTCCCCGGGAGGGGTCAGCTCCTTGTCCGGGTTGTTTAGCTCCACGCCCTCGTTGTTTAACCATTTTCTACACATAAATAATTCTAACATTGTTAGTTCAGGCAATTGCAGAGTTTAAGTACAGAACAGAAACACAGACAGAGAATAGGTGATAGCAGTGCGGACCGCACAAACAAGGCATGCGGACCGCACTGACCAAATTGGGAAATGGACACCTCTCTGATTAGGAACCATGCTGACCGCATGAACAAGGGGTGCGACCGCATGGGGGCCAACGTGGTCCGCACAAACTGGTCATGCGGCCGCATTGGCCATACTATTAAAAACTGGTGCCCTCTGAACCTCACCCACGCAGACCGCGCAAACATGGGATGCTGCCGCATGGGGCATGGAGCGGACCGCACAAACAAGGCATGGAGCCGCGCTGGGAAGTATCAACCTTTAGGCTCAAGGCTTACGCGGACCGCGTAACAGAATGATGCGGCCGCGTAAAAGGCATGCAGATCGCATAATCAGGGAGTGCTGTCGCGGTGGGCTTTCATTACAGGGGCAATTAGGGTTTTACAAAAAACTCAAGTCTTTCACGTTTTAGCATCCTACTTTGTCCCTACTCATTTATAACATGCCCATCATTTCAAAGAACAACAAGAACAATATAAAACTATCCTAATCATGAAACGACAAAAAACAAAAAGAAAAACGAAGAAGTTATGACTAGGAGAACATGTATAAAGTTTAAATTAATACTAAGTAAAGACTAATGTGAGAGATATGTTACTAGGAAAGGGAAGAAATGCTCTTGATATTAACACTAAGAGGGGTCTCTAAATGTGAACAGTAACTTTTAGGGCTTAAGGGTTAATTTTGGCGAAAAGTTCTAATGAAGATCCTAATGGTCTATTTATAGGAAACACAGTGGGGCCCATAACTTACCGTCCAGTGCCGCACTGGGACTTTACCATTTACCTGTAGCTGCAGCAAAGGCGCGCGAACCGCATGAGACGGGCTGCGGCCGCATGAGAACCACGCGGTCCGCACAAAGTGGGATGCGACCGCATGAACATAGTTCAGAGACTTGGCAATATTTTCTTTGGCCGGTGCGGACCGCACAAAGTGGGATTGCGGCCGCACGGTCACTGTTCAGAGACTGTGCACTTTTTGCAAGGTTGTTTTTCACTGGTTCAATCACAATTCCTGCAACATCTCACAAACCATTAGCTCAAAAATCCTAATCTACAATAGAAATCAAAAAAGAAAGAAAAAGACATGGGTTGCCTCCCAAGAAGCGCCTGATTTAACGTCGCGGCACGACGCATGTTACCATCAAAGTCACTTCAAATGAATGAGTGCCACCACGGGGGTGTCATCAAACTTTCCCAAGTAATGCTTAACACGATACGCATTGACCCGGAAAACTTCACCATTTTTGTTTTTGAGATCAATAGCTCCAAATGGGGTTACACCAACAACTTCAAATGGACCACTCCACTTAGACTTAAGCTTTCCCGGGAATAACCTCAACCGGGAGTTGAAAAGAAGAACCATGTCACCAACTTTAAATTCCTTCCCTCGGGCATACTTATCGTGAAGGTACTTCATCTTGTCCTTGTACAAGGATACGCTGGAGTAGGCATGAAATCTAAACTCATCTAGCTCATTGAGTTGATCAACCCGGAGATTCGTAGCGACATCCCATTCTAAGTTCAATTTTCTCAAGACCCACTTAGACTTATGCTCCAATTCCACCGGAAGATGACAAGCTTTCCCAAACACCAACCGGTATGGAGACATACTAATCGGTGTCTTGTAAGCTGTCTGATAGGCTCAAAGAGCATCATCTAGTTTCTTCGACCAAACAGTCCTATTGGCATTGACAGCTTTGGACAAAATACTCTTGATCTCTCGGTTGGAAACCTCAACTTGGCCACTCTCTTGAAGATGATAAGGAGTGGTCACCTTGTGATTTACACCATACTTGGCAAGCAATGAATCAAAAGCCCGGTTGCAAAAATGAGAACCGCCATCACTAATGATAGCACGTGGAGTGCCAAACCTTGTGAAGATACTCTTTTTTAAGAACGCCACCACACTTCGAGCTTCATTGTTGGGTAAAGCGACGGCTTCGACCCATTTCGACACATAATCAGCCGCTACCAAGATATAGGTGTTCCCATAAGAACTCACGAACGGCCCCATAAAGTCGATACCCCACACATCAAAAATGTCCACCTCTAGAATTGTGTTGAGAGGCATGTCATCCTTTTTAGAAATCCCACCGGCTCGTTGGCATTCATCACATCTCTTGACAAAATCACCGGCATCTTTAAACAAGGAGGGCCAATAGAAACCGCAAATAAGCACCTTAGAAGCCGTCCTCACCCCGCCATGATGGCCACCATAGGGAGAGGAATGACAAGCCTCCAAAATACTCAATTGTTCTTCTTCCGGGACACATCGGCGAATCACACCATTAGTGCAAATCTTGAACAAATATGGCTCATCCAAATAATAATCCAAACTATCCCTCTTGAGCTTCTTCCTTTTGTTAGAAGAGAGCTCATACAGGATTATATCGGTCACAAGATAATTTGCCATATCGGCAAACCACGACATATCATGCATAGATACCGCAAGGAGTTGTTCATCCGGGAACGCATCATTGATTTCAAGGCCGTCAGAAGGCCTCCCTCTTCTTCCAAGAGGGACAAGTGGTCCGCCACTTGATTTTCACTTCCTTTTCGGTCCACAATTTCTAGATCAAACTCTTGAAGAAGTAGCACCCATCTCATCAACCTTGATTTTGAATATTTCTTGGTCATCAAATACCTGAAGACGGCATGATCGGTATGGATAATCACTTTGGCCCCCATAAGGTATGGTCGGAACTTTTCCATGGCAAACACAATAGCTAGCAACTCCTTCTCGGTGACTCTATAGTTTCTTTGAGCTTCATTCGTCGTCTTGCTTGAGTAGTACACCAAATGGAACATCTTGTTGATTCTTTGGCCCAAGACCGCCCCTACCGCAACATCACTAGCGTCACACATGAGCTCAAATGGCAAGCTCCAATTCGGTGAGGTAATGGTAGAGGTTGTTGTCAACTTGTGTTTTAGAAGCTCGAAAGCTTCCATGCATTTCTCATCAAAAACAAACTTGGCCTCCTTCTCTAACAACTTGCACAACGGATTAACTACCTTAGAGAAATCTTTGATGAACCTTCGGTAGAAACCCCCGTGCCCCAAAAAGCTCCTCACCCCTATGACAGAAGTAGGGGGAGGTAACCTTGAAATGACTTCAATCTTGGCTTTGTAAACTTCAATACCTCTCTTCGAAATCTTATGACCCAATACAATACCCTCTTCTAGCATAAAATGGCATTTTTCCCAATTGAGAACTAGGTTTGTATATTCACATCGGGCCAACACGGTCCAAATTTGTCAAACATTCCTCAAAGGAGTTTCCCACCACACTAAAATCATCCATAAAGACCTCCAATATATCTTCCACCATGTCGGTGAAAATTGCCATCATACATCGTTGAAAGGTCGCTGGGGCATTACACAATCCAAATGGCATCCTCGAAAATGCGAATGTGTCGTAGAGACAAGTAAAGGTCATCTTTTCCTGATCTTCCAGGGCGATGAGAATTTGATTGTACCCGAAATACCCATCTAAAAAGCAATAGAACGACCTCCACGGAAACGACGCCAAAAGGTGATCGCGGCAAACTCAACCTTACGCAACGGTAGGAAGAGTGGGCGCTAAGACTTTTACCTAAATAGTGGTATCGGGGTCAATTTCCATAGAGAGCTTGGAATGGGGTTGTGTATTTGTTCAGACTAGGAATGCGTGTTTGCTCCTAATTGTACTTCTATCATTTTTTGGGTCGATTCCTAATTGTATCAACTACAAGTTTAAGCTAATTTATGCTAAAGGGAGATTTTCTAAGTTGTGATTAATATAGAAAAGGGCACTAGGGTCGTGGAATCACCTAGGTGGTTAACTAACGGGTAGAGACTACTAATAATATATTGACATATTTGGGATCAATGTTATAACCATTGCACAATTATACACACTCTCACACCTCTCGGTAGTGAGAGCGATTTTGCCCAATTGACTCTCTCGAGACCAATTGGGTAGGTCAATTAGACCAAGCAACTAGGGTTCAAGTAGGGTGATTACTCTCTTGAGGTTTAACCCATTAATTGGGACTACCATTTCTCATGGGTCCACCCCAATTCCTTGTTGGCTCAATTTTGGGGTCATAGAATCTCTTTCTCAAGAAAAGTCAAGACCCACTAAGCTAGAATCAATGTTTGCAACCAACAATCCTTAATTAAACCATAAAATTAACCCAAATAACAAACACCTAATATCAATCTATCATTAAGAAGCTACATCCATTAATTACCCACACTAGGGTTGAGCCACAACCCTAGCTAATGGGTTTAGCTAGACATAATTAAAGAAGAAACTGAAGAAATAGAAGATGAAGCAACCATATTAATTAATTACTAATGTCAAACTACAATAATCTATGATGAAACCAAGCTATAATTGCCCAAAATAGGCCAAAACATAAGTCTCGCGAGTGCAGCAGCTATCAGATGTACCAAACTTGACCTAAAAATGGTAAAATATTCTATTTATAGTGGGTTGGAAAAATTGGACAAAAATGCCCCTGCGAGGTTAGTGCGGACTGCACAAAGTTGGCACGCGGTCGCACTAGGTTGCTTGACCTCTGAATCTTGCTCTCTGAAGATGGTGATACAGACCGCACAGAGTTGGAATGTGGCTGCATGAAGACTGGCCCGGACCGCACAAAGTTGTTGTGCGGCCACATGAATAGTTTGGCAGCTTCTCTGAACTTCTTGGACGCGGACCCCGTGACCATAGAGTGCGGCCGCATGGAGAGGGACGCGGGCCGTATGAAGTGGGACGCGGCCGCGTGGTTTGCTTATGGAATATGACAATCTCTGATCTTCTTGGACGCGACCGTATAGCAAGATTGTACGACTGCATGAGTGAGACGCGGGCCGCATAAAGTGGGACGCGGCCGCATGGTGTTTGACTTGTAGTTTCACAATCTCTGAACTCCTATGGTGCAGCCGCATGACATGATGGTGTGGTCCGCACCAAGTTCTGAATGTCCTTACTTTAATGATCTTTGGCACTTGAGCAGGTTTCACTCCGATTTGAGCCGATCTTTGACGATTTGTCACTTTATAGCTCAAACCTGCAATCAAGCGCAATCTGTAAGCATTTTGGGACTATTTTGTAGCAAATTACACTCAAAATGCAAGCAAGTATAGGTATAAAACATGTTAAAATCCTACTTATCGATCCCCCAACACGTGTCAACAAAACCTTTGAGATGCTTATAGGAATTTTTGTGTGGAGCTCCAGTGATGAAACCCCTCTGTTCCAACAGTGTAAGCCTGGCATTGGTTATTTGGAAGTTGCTCTCCCTAATCCGGGGCGGGACTATTGCACTTGTATAGCCTTCGTTGGGTAACACCCTGTGTGCTGCTCTTGGAGGAGGTAGGGGAAGGTTTGGGATGTTGTCATGAGGCTGGCGGCCTCTCCTTTGTACTTGAGGTTCAAGATGAACCTCATCCACTTGTTCGTCATCTATCTCCTCCCCTCGTGGGATATTCCTGAGGGCTTCGTTGTTAAGAGCCACTTGGTACCTAAAAGCAATTCACACACAAAATTAGAAAAACGGAAGGAAAAAACACACAAATACTTAGATATGTAGCTAAAACTGTCTAATTCCCCGACAATGGTGCCAAATATTGATCGGGTCCTGGCATACACTACTATTGAGTAGATAGGGTGGTCGATGCAGTTTTAACCCAACTAGGTGAGGATCAAATACACAGGGAGTTAAATGTTTGGAATTAGGTTTATATCTAATCTAGATGCGGGCTTTGAGCCTAATTACACTTCCACAAGTTTGGGTTTGATTTCTACTTCTAACTTTAATCTAAAGGTTGCAATGATTGAAACTAAGGATAATATTTTTATTATTGTTTTTCAAGTATTTAAAGAGACTAGGGTCGTGACTTCTACCTAGGTGGATATCTAACGGGTAGCAAAATCCAAGGCAAGCTTGATTAGTTGGGATCGTAATATAACTATCACACCCGGATACTCACTCTATACTCTATAACAAGTCCAAATGAGTATTCATACAAATCAAGTGATATTAGCTCAAGTCAGATATTACTATCTCTGGGTTTAACCCTTTAATTGGGGCTATCAATTTCTTGAGTTCACCCCAATTCCTTGTTAGCCTAGTTGTCCTAGACTTAGTGCCTCTTTCTCAAGTAGAGACTAAGTCATAAAGGCATGAATTAATGTTTGCAACCATTAATTTTATAGTTCTAGCAAGAACTAGGCTAAATCACTAACACAATCACATTCAAGCCCTAAAATCAAATACCCATTAATTACCCACACTAGGGTTGGGTCACAACCCTAGCTATGGATTTAGCTACTCATGGAATAATAGAAATTAAAGATAAAATGAAGTTAAAATCCATAATATTAATTTATGGAATGAAAATCTAATGTTAAGAGGTGAATCTTGTACAAAATTTTCAAAAACAGAATGCTTAGCCGTCTCACGTGCTCATACAAAATATAACATGACCTAAAAATGACAAAAAATTCTATTTATACTAAGCTAAAACTATATGATAAAATTACCCCTGAGGAGGTTGTCCGGCAACATAATTTTGAGTGCTGTCGCAATCTTGCTTTTACGGTCGCATAATTCTGATGTTGTCCGCATTTTTCTCTTTAGGATCTGGGTTGAGATGAACTTCCGCGGATCGCATAATTCCAAGTGTGGCCACGGTCTAGATTAAACGGACGCATAAAAGTGATGTGGTCCACACTTGCTTGAGTTTGGCTTGAAATCATCTCTTTGATTCTTTATCTTGCGGAACACACAATTTCAATCGCCGCCGCACAATTCTGGTGCGGTCTGCACTCCTCTCTTTTGCTCAAGTTGCCAGCTCTTTGAATTTCCCTTATGCAGAATGCATACTTTTGATCGCGGCCGCACTTTGGCTTTTGCGGCCGTACAATATTGGTGCGGTCCGCGCTTCATGCTTCTTTGTCTAGTCTTTGTTTTATTCGACTTTTGACTCCTTTGTGAGTTTCTTTTATTTTCTTTGGCTCATTTTGAACAATTCCTGCAGGCAAGCACATTTTATTAGTTTTCGGAAATATCTTCAAACATTTTTGGCCTAAAACCAAGTAAAAAAGAGCAAATAATAGGTTAAAATCCCTACTTATCAGCTGCCATATAGCATTCATCTCTACCTAGTGATAAATAAAGAATCAGTTCAGTAATCCGGAAAAGTTTTCATCTATTTGTATTTGTAACATTTTGGCGGCATGGCAGTGGTAAGGTAGAAGACTGCAAATCCTTTTTTCCCGATCGATAGTTCGACTTATCCCTTCAGTGACTGTGGCACTGGACGTTCCCAAAATGGGATTATCATGTAAATTCAATATAATATGTAACAATTGTATTATCTCCTTAAGAAATATTATTTCATTTTTTTATTTATGGACTATTTCAGGTACATAAGATCTTTTAATAAAAAAACTGGCGCTAATTATGTAGATTTATATTCACATGTTCTTATATTATTATAAATCGATACCATTTTATACACTTCTCATTAAATTGCAATTTCAATTGGAATACTTTATAAAATTAGGAAAAAATACTTGAGAATAAAATATAATTTCAAATCACTTTTTATTCAAAGAATATTGATGTTCAGGTGGTATATAAGAATTCCCTCTCTTAAACTTCATCTGAGAATAATCTAAATTAAAAATTAAGATAATTAATTTGGCGAATTTTCCTTTTAAAAATTATTATATATTAGAGAGCATGAGAAGTATCATTATATAGGATTATATTTCTCCAATAGAGAAGTTAGTTGGATACTTCCTCTATTCAATAAGAATTCATTATTTTATAAATTTCAAAATTCATAAATATACAATTAACTAATTTTAAATGGCTCAACAAATAATTATAGTGAAGGAAGTTGTATTACACCCCTACATAGTATGTCAATCACATCAAAAGAAACTAGAATAGACTATAATGCTTCAATTTAATGTTAATTCAATTAGTATTTAGAGTGATCGAGAGAATTATTTTTTTTTAATAAATTATTCAGTATGTCATTAAACTATATTAACATAGAATTTTTCTTGTTAAAATATCTTAAATTAAAAATCACAATTAATATTTCAAAGTACCAAAAAAACACCTTTCGTCAACTATTTGGGAATAAAATTTATATATATGTCATGACCCGAATTTTTCACCCTCAGGAATCGTGATGGCGCATGCTAATGTGACCTAGGCAAGTCGACTGTTTGAACAAATTACCTTTTTTATAAATTTTATATTCTTTAACAATTATAAAGCAATAACGTGTAGACAATGAAAATTACAATAAGCGGAAGAAATGCAGTAAACTATTTGAAATATGAATCTAATACAACTGTTTGAGCCTCGACCACCCAGAACTGGTGTCACAGTTTCACAGACAATATAAAAGTACTACATATAAAGTTTGAAAGATAAAAGATACACTGTTTCTGAACTAAATAAATGAAATAGGAGTAAAGGGATAGAGGGAGACGCCAGGGCCTGCGGACACCTGCATGACTACCTTAGATCTCCGCGTGGGCTGAAGGCAGCCACCCAATCTACGGTCCAAAGGCTGCTGCTTCGGGATCTGCACACAGTGCAGAGTGTAGTATCAACACTCGACCCCATGTGCTGGTAAGTGCCTAGCATAACCTCGGTGAAGTAGTGACGAGGCTAGGACTAAACTGCCAAATAAACCTGTGCAATTTAACTATATACATCGGAAAAGAAGAACAATAATATACAGTCAAGTATAGGATGGGTAACATGTTACGGGGGAACTATCAATTTAGAATAGAAAGACAACAGGTAATTGAAAGAAACAACATATCTCAGACATCAACAAAGAATCAGAAATCAATAAGTGCCCGATATCACCCTTCGTGCTTTTACTCTCGTCCTCACCAAAGCATTCAAGTACTGAAAATGTGTACGGCATCACCCTTCATGCTTTTACTCTCGTCCTCACCATATAATCAATATAATCGGCACGGAATGGTACATCGCGTGGAACGACATCACCCTTCGTGCTTTAACACTCTCTCACCAAATAATACACGGCATCACCCTTCGTGGTTTAACACTCTTCCTCACCCAAACAATAATCACAAACAAAACAGGGCAAGAGAGTAAATAAAATTACAATAAAATCCCAGCAAGGGAATAATAGTTCAACAATCAAGTCCCGACAAGGGAACAACATCAAAAGAAACATCAACATCCCGGCAAGAGAGATAACATTAAAAGCAACAATATCCCGGCAAAGGAGATAATATAATGATTCTCTTCTTTTTTTCACTTTTACTTCTCAACTTACTTCACAACTTGAGTCAATGCTCTAAAAGATTCAATTACCACTTATACTTTCACATTTCATTATACAACTTGAGCCAACACTCACCAATACTCAAAGGTCACAATTACTTCCACAAACATTGCCCAACAATAGAAAGCATCACCAAAGCATGAATTATACAACAAAGTCATAATAACAACAATATAAGACTCACAGTCATGCTTGACACCAATGTATAGATACTTGTCACCATGCCTATACGTCGTACTCGATAAATACCACATAGCTAATAAGATTCGACTCCTAATCCCTCAAGCTAAGCATAGACCAAACACTTACCTCGATGCCACGAACACAATTCAAGTCTCTACTATCGCTTTACCTCTTGATTCCACCACCAATTCGCTCGTATCTAGCTACAAGTTACTTAATTACATCAATAAATGCTAAATGAATAAATTCTAATGCATGAAAATGAGTTTTGTAAAGTTTTACCCAAAAAGTCAAAAATCGCCCCCGGGCCCACATGGTCAAAATCCGAGGTTCGAACAAAAACCCGATTATCCATTTCCCCACAAACTCAAATATATAATTTGTTTTGAAATCGGACCTCAAATCGAGGTCCAAATCCCCAATTTTTGAAAAACCTAGGTTCTACCCAAAACACCCAATTTTCCCCATAAAAATCATTGATTTTGAGTTGAAATCATGTGAAAAGATGTTAAATATTGAAGAAAACTAGCTAAAAATTACTTACAATTGATTTGGAGAAGTAGTTGCCTTTGAAAAATCGCCCTAGGCTGTTTTGGTTTTGAAAGAGTGCGAAAAATGGTTGAAATGCGTCTAAGTTATGAATTTACAGGTCTCTGATGTCGCAATTGTGACCAGGGTTTGCAATTGCGAACCCAGACTTTTGCTAAGCTTGCATTTTCAAGGTCGGAATTGCGAACATACAATTGCATTTGCGATAAAAGGCCCAAATAGGGAGTATCGTATTTGCGAAGGAAAATCTCGCATTTGCGAGCAAGGGCTGGGCTAGGTTGTTTCGCATTTGCGACTCAACCTTCGCATTTGCGAACTCACATTTATGAGCCAGGCTTCGCAAATGCGAAGTCTGCAGGCCTGTAATGAAACAGCTGAAGCCTACGATTTTTCAAGTCCAAAATCCACCCCGTGGCCTATCTAAAACTTACCCGAGCCCTCGAGGCTCCAAACCAAACATGCACACCAACCTAAAAATATCATACGGACTTGCTCGAGCATTCGAATCACTAAAATAATATCAACAACTATGAATTTAGCATCAAAATCATGAAATTTCTTAAGAACTTCAAATTTTCCAATTTCCTCAAATAACGTCAGATTCATATCATTTCAAGTCCTTTTCTTACCAAATTTTACAGACTCGACTTAAACCATATATAAGACCTGTACCGGGCTCCGGAACCATAATACGGGCCCGATACCATCAAAATATAAACACATTTCATTTCCAAAACTCATAAATAATTCCAAAAAATAATTTTCTTTAAAAATTCATTTCTCAGGCTTGGGACCTCGGAATTCGATTCCGGGCATACGCCCAAATCCCATATTTTTCCACGGTCAAAGCACGGGTCTATGTCTGTTTGCCCAAAATGTTGATCGAAGTCAACTTAAATTCATTTTAAAGCCTGAATTCATCATCTTTCACAGATTTTCACATATTAGCTTTCCGGCTACGCGGCCGGACTGTGCATGCAAATCGAGGTGAGACAAAAAGTGGTTTTTAAGGCCTCGGAATGCATAATTTACTTTTAAAACAAGTAAATTCTCCACCTCTAAAACATTCTCCACCTCTAAAACAACTGTTCATCCTCGAACGGACAGAAGAAGGAAGCACCTGAGTCGGGGAAAAGACGGGGATAACGGCTCCGCATATCGGACTCGGACTCCCAGGTCGATGCCTCAGCAGACTGACCTCTCCACTAAACTTGAATAGAAGGAAAGCTCTTCGATCCCAATTAATGAACCTGCCGGTCTAGAATAGCTACCAGCTCTTCCTCATAGAACAAGTCCTTGTCCAACTGGACAGTGCTGAAATCTAACACGTGGGATGGATCATCGTGATACTTTCGAAGCATGGGTACATAAAACACTGGATGCACGGCTGATAAACTTGGAAGCAATGCAAGTTTGTAAGTCACCTCACCCACTCGATCAAGAATCTCAAATGGGCCAATGAACCTAGGGCTAAGCTTGCCCTTCTTCCCAAATCTCATCACGCCCTTCATAGGAGACACTCGAAGCAATACCCGCTCACCGACCATGATTTCCAAATCACAAACCTTGCAGTCGACATAACTCTTTTGCCTAGACTAAGCTATACGAAGCCAATTCTGAATAATCCTGACCTTGTCCAATGCATCCTACACTTGATCCGTACCCAACAACCGAGCCTCTCCCGGCTCGAACCATCCAATTGGCAACCGACATTGCCTACCATACAAAGCCTCAAAAGGAACCATCTGGATACTCAACTAGTAGCTGTTGTTGTAGGCAAACTCTGCTAAAGGCAAAAACTAATCCCACAAGCCTCCAAAGTCAATGACACAAGCTCGGAGCATATCCTCCAAAATCTGAATGATCCGCTCAGACTACCTGTCCGTCTGGGGATGAAACGATGTGCTCAACTCAACCTGTGTGCCCAACTCTCGCTGAACTACTCTCCAGAAATGGGAGGTAAACTGTGTAGCTCGGTCAGAAATGATAGGCACGAGCACACCATGAAGACGAACTATCTCCCGGATATAGATCTCAGCTAATCTCTCAGAAGAATTGGAAACTGCCACAGGAATGAAATGTGTTTACTTGGCCAGCCTATCAACAATAACCCACACTGCATCAAACTTCCTCTGAGTCCGTGGGAGTCCAACAACGAAATCCATATTGATGCGCTCCCACTTCCACTCAGGAATCTTAATCTTCTGAAATGAACCACCAGGCCTCTAATGCTCGTACTTAACCTGCTGACAATTCAAACACCGAGCCACATATGCAACAATATCTTTCATCATTCTCCTCCACCAATAATGCTGCCGCAAATCTTGATACATCTTCGCGGCGCCCGAATGAATAGAGTACCGAGAACTATGGGCCTCCTCTAAAATTAACTCTCAAAGTCTATCCACATTAGGCACACAAACTCGACCCTACAACCTCAAAACTCCATCATCTCCTAAGGTGACCTGCTTGGCGCCTCCGTACTGCACCATGTATCTAAGGACAAACAAATGAGGATCATCATACTGCCGATCTCGGATACGCTCCAATAAGGAAGAACGAGCGACTATGCAAGATAACACACGGTTGGGCTCAGAAACATCCAACCTCACGAACTGATTAGCCAAAGCCTGAACATCCAAAGAAAGTGGTCTCTCACCGACTGGAATATAAGCAAGACTGCCCATACTGGCTGACTTCCTACTCAAAGCATCGGCCACCATATTGGCCTTTCCCAGATGATATAAGATGGTGATATCATAGTCCTTTAATAGCTCCAATCACCTTCTCTGCCTTAAATTTAGCTCCTTCTGTTTGAACAAATACTGCAAACTCTTGTGATCCGTGAATACCTCACATGCCACGTTATACGGATAATGTCTCCAAATCTTCAACGCGTGAACAATGGCTACTAACTCCAAATCATGAACCATATAGTTCTTCTCATGAATCTTCAACTACCGCGATGCATAGGCAATGACTTTGCCATCCTGCATCAACACCGCACCAAGTCCAACACGAGATGCATTACAATAAAATGTATAAGGCCCTGAACCTGTAGGCAAAACCAACACTGGTGCCATAGTCAGAGCTATCTTGAGCTTCTGAAAGCTCACCTCACACTTTTCCGACCATCTGAACTGGGCACCCTTCTTGGTCAACCTGGTCATCGGGGTTGCGATAGATTAAAACCCCTCCACAAACCAACGATAGTAGCCTGCCAATCCCAAGAAACTCCAGATCTTTGTAGCTGATACTGGTCTAGGCCAGTTCTTGACTACCTCAATCTTCTTTGAATCAACCTAAATACCCTCTGCTGATATGACATGACCCAGGAATGCAAGTGAACTCAGCCAGAACTCACACTTCGAAAACTTAGCATACAACTGACTATCTCTCAAGATCTGAAGAACCACTCTAAGATTTTGCTCGTGCTCTTCCCGGCTGCGGGAATAGATCAAAATATCATCAATGAAGACTATCACGAATGAATCCAAGTAAGGCTTGAACACTCAGTTCATCAGATCCATAAAAGCTACTGGGGTATTGTCAACCCGAATGACATCACCAAGAACTCATAATGCCCGTACCAAATGCGAAAAACTGTCTTAGGGACATCGGATGCCCTAATCCTCAACTGATAGTAGCCAGATCTCAAGTCAATCTTCGAAAATACCTTGGCACCCTGAAGTTGATCAAACAAATCATTAATCCTCAGTAATGGATACTTATTCTTGATTGTAACCTTATTCAACTACCGTTAATCAATACACATTCTCAGCGATCCGTCCTTCTTCTTAACAAACAACACCGGCGCACCCCAAGGAAAAACACTCAGTCTAATAAGACCTTTCTCAAGTAAGTCTTGAAATTGCTCCTCAACTCTTTCAACTCATGCGGGATAGAAATAGGCTGAGTGCCCGGGGCCAAATCATTGCAAAAGTCAATATCCTTGCTGGGTGGCATACTCGGCAGGTCTGAGGGAAATACCTCAGGAAACTCACGAACAACAAGCACAGAATCAATAGAAAGAACCTCATCACTAAAATTACGAACATAGGCCAAATAGGCCAAACACCCCTTCTCAACCATACGCCGAGCATTCATATATGAGATAACACTACGGGTAGAATGATCAGGAGTCCCTCTCCACTCTAAACGAGGTAAACCCGGCAAGGCTAAGGTCACAATCTTGTCATGAAAGTCCAAGATAGCGTGATAAGGTGATAACCAGTCCATCCCTAATATGACATCGAAATCGACCATGTCTAGAAGAAGCAAATCTACACGAGTCTCAAGACCCCCAATCACAACTATACATGAACGACGGACTCGATCTACCACAATAGAATCACACACCAGTGTAGACACATAAATATGAGCACTCAAAGAATCACTAGGCATGACCAGATATGGTGCAAAATAAGATAACACATAGGAGTATATAGATCCCGGATCAAATAAAACTGAAGCATCTCTGCTACAAACTAGAACAGTACCTGTGATAACTGCATCGAAAGCCTCAGCCTCGGGCCTGGATGGAAGAGCATAACATCTGGGCTGGGCCCCACCACCCTGAACTACATTTCTGCGATGTCCTGCTGCTGGCTATCCTCCAACTCTAGTGGCCTGAGCTCCACTTTTAATACCTCTACCTCTAGCACCTATACCCCAACCTCTAGCTGGCTGGGCAGGCTGTGGAACACTCGGTGCCTGAACCATGGCACGGGGACCCTGATTCTAATTGCTACTTGGTGCTTGAGGGCAAAACCTAGCAATGTGACGCATATCACCACAAGTGTAACAATCCCTCGGCTACTGAGACTGCTAACCCTGACGACCTGAATGACCACCCTGAAAACTCTGAAGCTGCGGTGCACTGATAGGAGCTGGTGGTGCACTATAGGACTGCTGATCAAAATACTGCATATGGGAACCACGACCACCTGAGGTACCGTGAGAAACCTGAAGTGCTGACTGAAAGGCCTAGGGGATGTCCTCTACCATACGAATCTCTACCTCCAGACGAGGTACTATTGAATTGGCCTGAATGATGAGTCCTCTTGTCAGACCCCTGACCACCTCCCTGCGATAGAACCGTCTCAACTCTCCTAGCCACATTGGCTACCTGCTGGAAAGAAATCTCACTCCCTATCTCCTTGGCCATCTGAAGTCGAATCGGATGAATAAGTCCCTTAATGAACCTTCTCACCCTCTCTCTCTCAGCGGGAAGTATGATAAGAGCATGGCGGGCCAAGTCGACGAATCTGGTCTCATACTGATAGCCCGTTTGGCCAAGCTACAAAAATCAGCTTATTTTGAGAAGTGCTTTTTTTCAAAAGTGCTTTTCTCAAAAGTACTTTTGGTGAGAAGCAGTTTGTGTTTGGCTAATTAGATTGAAAAGCACTTCTGAGCAGCAATTAGTGTTTGGCCAAGCTTTAAAAAACTGTTTCTAAGTGTATTTTTCTCAAAATGCTTCTCAAAAAAGTGCTTTTGGAGAGAAGCTACTTTTTTCTACTTCTCCAAAACTGCTTCTGCTTCTCCTCAAAAACACTTTTTTCCTTCCAAAATCTTGGTCAAACACCTGAATTTTTGGCTAAAAGTGCTTTTGGTCAAAAAAGCACTTTTTGCCAAAAAGAAGCTTGGCCAAACAGGCTATGAGTAACAGTCATAGAACCCTGCTGGAGATGCTCAAACTGCCTCCGATAGGCCTCTCTCTGAGTGATGGGGAGAAACTTCTTCAGAAATAGATGAGCAAACTGCTCCCAAGTCAAAGCTGGTAATCCGGCTGGTCTAGCCAAGCAATAATCTCTCCGCCAAGTCTTGGCAGATCCAAATAGTCGAAAAGTAGAAAAATCGATCCCATTGGTTTCCACTATCCCCATGTTCCTGAGAACCTTATGAAAACTGTCTAGATAATCCTGGGGATCCTCAGAAGATGCGCCACCGAAAGTAGTACTGAAGAACTTGGTGAACCTGTCCAATCTCCACAAATCATTGGCAGACATAGCTGCTCCATCACCGGTCTGAGCTACCACGCCCGACTGAACTGCTGGAGTCTGGAACTGGGGAGCTACCTTCTCCGGATTACGAGTAGCAAGAGTTTGGGCTCCTCCTCCAGCCTAAGAGACGACCGATGCTACAGGAAGTAAGACTGCCCGGGTGACACTCTCTATAAGGCCTACTACACGGACCAGAGCATATTGGAGTACGGGGGTAACAATAAACCCCTCTAGGACCTAAGCTGGGCCCACCAAAACTGCCGGGGCCGGAACCTCGTCATCAAAGTCAACCTGAGGCTCCGCCGCTGGTGCTGCTGCTTTGGGCTGAGCTCTGCCCCTATCTCGGCCTCTAGCACGGCCTCGGCCTCGGCCTAGCCCTCTACCCCTTGTGGGAGCTGCTGCTGGGGGCTTGGGCTGCTGGTTAGTGGATAAGGAAGCGCGTGTTCTCTCCATCTGTGAAAGAACAGAGTAGAAGTTCAATTAGCATTGAGAAACCAAACCGCACGACAAAAAGAATAAATGTGAAGTTTTTTTCTAAATCTATAGCCTCTAGGGGATAAATACAGACATCTCCATACCGATCCCTCAGACTCTACTAAGCTTGTCTGTGAACTGTGAGACCCATGTAACCTAGAACTCTGATACATACTTGTCACGACCCGGATTTACCACCCTCGGGAGTCGTGATGGCGCCTACTAATGTGAGCTAGGCAAGCTGATTGTTTGAACAAATTACCTTTTTTTACCCATTTTATATTCTTTAACAATTATAAAGCAATAACTAAAGACAGCAAAAATTACAATAAGCGGAAGAAATGCAGTAAACTATCTGAAATATGTATCTAATACAACTGTTTAAGGCCTGACCACCCAGAGCTGGTGTCACAGTTTCATAGACGATCTAAGAATACTACATACAAAGTCTGAAAGATAAAAGATATATTGTTTCTGAACTAAGTAGATGAAACAGGAGTAAAGGGATAGAGGGAGACGCCAGGGCCTACGGACGCCTGCAGGACAACCTTGGATCTCCGCGTGGGATGAAGGAAGCCACACAATCTACGTTCCAAAGGTTGCTGCTCCAGTATCTACACACAGTGCAGAGTGTAGTATCAGCACAACTGACCCCATGTGCTGGTAAGTGTCTAGCCTAACCTTGGCGGAGTAGTGACGAGGCTAGGACCAGAATTCCAAATAAACCTATGCAATTTAACTATATAAAGCGGAAAAGAAGATCAATAATATACAGTCAAGTATGGGAGGGGTAACATGCTGCGAGGGAACTATCAATTTCGAATAGAAAGACAACAGGTAATTGAAAGAAACAATACATTTCAGACATCAACAAAGAATCAGAAATCAATAAGTGCACGGCATCACCCTTCGTGCTTTTACTCTCGTCCTCACCAAAGCAATCAAGTAATGAATATGTGCACGACATTACCCTTTGTGCTTTTACTCTCATCTGCACCATATAATCAATATAATCGGCACAAAATGGTACATCGTGCGGTACGGCATCACCCTTCGTGCTTTACACTCTTTCCTCACAAATCATACACGGCATCACCCTTCGTGATTTAACATTCTCTCACCGAACAATACACAGTATCATCCTTCGTGCTTTAACAATCTTCCTCACCCAAACAACAATCACAAATAATAGGACAAGGGAGTAAATGAAACTACAATAAGAATCCCGACAAAGGAACAATAGTTCAACAATCAAATCCCGGTAAGAGAACAACATCAAAAGAAACATCAACATCCCGGAAAGGGAGATAACATTAAAAGCAACAATATCCCGGCAAGGGAGATAATATAATGATTCTCTTCTCCTTTTCACTTTTACTTCTCAACTCACTTCATAACTTGAGCCAATGCTCTAAAAGGTTCAATTACCATTAATACTTTCACATTTCATTATACAACTTGAGTCAATGCTCCTCAATATTCAAATATCACAATTACTTCCACAGACATTTCCCAATAATAGAAATCATCACCAAAGCATGAATTATACAACGAAGTCATAATAACCACAATATAAGACTCACAGGCATGCTTGAAATCAACATATAGATACTTGTCACCATGCCTATGCGTTGTACTCGACAAATACCACATAGCGAATAAGACTCGACTCCTAATCCCTCAAGCTAAGGTTAGACCAAACACTTACCTCGATACCAATAACACAATTCAAGTCTCTACTATTGCTTTACCTCTTGATTCCACCACAAATTCGCTCGTGTCTAACCATAAGTTACTTAATTACATCAATAATTGCTAAATGAATCAATTCTAATGCGTGAAAATCGGTTTTCTAAAGTTTTACCCAAAAAGTCAAAAATTGCCCTCGGGCGCACACGGTCAAAACCCGAGGTTCGAACCAAAACCAATTACCCATTCCCGCACGAACTCAAATATATAATTTATTTTGAAATCGGACCTCAAATCGAGGTCCAAATCCCTAATTTTTTTAAAAACTAGGTTCTACCCAAAACACCCAATTTCCCCCATGAAAATCATTGATTTTGAGTTGAAATCATGTGAAAAGATGTTAAAGATTGAAGAAAACTAGTTAGAAATCACTTACAATTGATTTGGTGAAGAAGTTGCCTTTGAAAAATCACCCTAGGGTGTTCTGGTTTTGAAAGAGTGAAAAATGGCTGAAATGCATCTAAGTTATGGATTTACAAGTCTCTGATGTCGCAATTGCAACTAGGGTTTGCAATTGCGAACCCAGAATTCTACTAAGCTCACATTTGCGAAGTGACCCTCGCATTTGCGAGGTCGGAATTGCTAACATACAATCGCATTTGCGATAACAGGCCCAAATGGGGAGTATCGCATTTGCGAAGGAAAATCTCGCATTTGCAAGGAAGGGCTGCCTGGGCTGTTTCGCATTTGCGACTCAGCCTTCGCATTTGCGAACTGACATTTGCGAGCTAGGCTTCACAAATGCGAAGCCTACAAGCCTGCAATGAAACAGCTGAAGCCTGCAATTTCTCAAGTCTAAATCTACCCCGTGACCTATCCAAAACACACCCGAGGCCTCGGGTCTCCAAACCAAACATGCACACCAACCTAAAAACATCATACGGATTTGCTCGAGCATTCGAATCACTAAAATAACATCAACAACTATGAATTTAGCATCAAAATCATGAAATTTCTTATCAAATTTCCCAATTTCCTCAAATAATGTCTGATTCATATCATTTCAAGTCTGTTTCTTACCAAATTTCACAGACTCAACTTAAACCACATACCTGTACCAGGCTCCGGAACCATAATACGAGCCCGATACCATCAAATTTTAAACACATTTCATTTCCAAAACTCATAAATAATTCCAGAAAATAATTTTCTTTAAAAATTCATTTCTCGGGCTTGGGACCTCGGAATTTGATTCCGGGCATGCGCCCAAGTCCCATATTTTTTGCGGACCCTGTGGGACCGTCAAATCACGAGTCCAGGTCCTTTACCCAAAATGTTGATCGAAGTCAACTTAAATTCATTTTAAAGCTGAAATTCATCATCTTTCACAGATTTTCACATATTGGCTTTCTGTCTATGCGCCCGGACTGCGCACGCAAATCAAGGTGAGAAAGTCAGAGGTTTTTAAGCCCCTGGAAAGCAGAATTTACTTTTAAAATAAGTGATGACCATATAAATATATATATAATAAATAATTGTCTGCTATTTTAATTTAAACAGTTGGGTGAACAACCATTGTTAATTAACCTTGTACTAGATGATGTACCTGTGCGATGCACGGGCTCAATGTTGCTTCTTTTTTTTCTTTCTTCTTGTTTTCTTTTAATGCTTTTTCACGACCCAGAATTCCCACCGTCGGGATCGGATGTCGCCTAACATTTTACTTGCTAGGCAAGCTAACGTTAGAACAATTTACTTTTTTTAATAGTATAAGTGATAGCATTAATAATGCACTGAAATAACATATATGTTCTAAGTATAATTGCGGAAGTTAAACAACCAAATGTCTATTACGATTCCCTTAACCTGGTGTCACAAGTGCACGAGCTTCTAAAGTAATACACACAAGAGTATGAAATAAGCACAAACTGTTCGAATGAAGTTATACAGTTAAAAAGAAAAGAAGATGGGGACTCTAGGAGCTGCGGGCGTTGAACAGCCGTACCTCAAGTATCCAACAATGTCCAATCTGAGCACGCTAATATCCGTTGTTGGGACCGACTCAAAAATATGCATAGTGTGCAGAGTGCAGTATCCGTACAACCGACCCCATGTACTGGTAAGTGCCGAGCCTAACCTCGACAAAGTAGTGACGAGGATAAGGCGGGTCACTTACACTAAAACCTGTACACAGTCTATAATAATGACAGAATAATTAAAATATAGTACATAATTAAACAGCCAACAGGAAATGATAACAACATCCTCGAAAATAAACCAGTGTTGTCAAAAATTTCCGATCTCTACTAGCTCAAATAAGAATACCGGAAAATAATGCAACTCAAGAAAATGAAACATATAGGTTGTTTCGGCTCGCAACCCGATCCCACCAGACAACACATAATCCTCCCTTATTCCACCAGAACAATATCAATAACGGTCAATAATATATATTTGTTACGGTGTGCAACCCGATCCCCCCATATATCAATATCAATATAATAATTTCACCCTTATTCTACCTTCTACGGCGTGCAACCTGATCTCACCATATACATACATATTCACCCTTATTCCACCATATCTATCCTCCCTTATTATACCTACTTCAGCGTGCAGACCGATCCCATCATATCAGTACCAAGCAGTCAATATACAAAGTCAAATCGACAAGCTAAATTACAAGGCCTTTACGATAAATAAATACCAAACTGAACCAAGAAAGAGAACCTTGTTCAATATAGAATCTACACAAATAATAGTACACATCACGACCAAACCAGCAATTTATAGTTAAAAGGTACAAACAAGTCAAATTAAGCAAATAGAAAGGATAAGGGGAAACTATGAAAAGAGCTAACATGATTAACAAAGAAAACAATGATTAACATGTAGCAATTAAGCATGGAAAGCATTTAGAGCATGTAACAATTAAGATAGGAGGAAAAACAATTAAGGAAGAATGATAAATCAGGGAAAATCAATAATTCAGTGGCGTATAAGCACTTATCACCTTGCATATACACCGCTCACATGGAATTCACATAACACAAGGTTCGAGGGTTCCTAATTCCCTTAAGTCAAGGTTGTACTCAACACTTACCTCGCTCCAAAGGCCACTCAAAGCTCAATCACAACTTTGCCTTTCAAACACGCCTTCGAACCAACAATATCTAGCAAATTACCAACCAAACGTTTCAAAATAAGCCTTAGTAATCACCCATAATCAATAAGAATTCAATTTAGATTATTATTGAAAAAGTAACACCCAGGCATGCTTGGTCCAAACCGTAAATTTGGTCAAAAATCCGATTACCCATTCACCCCCGAGCCTGGATATACAATTGGTTTTGGAATTCGACCTTAATTTGAGGGCTAAATCCCCTAATTTCGAAATCTCTAGTTTCTACCCAAAAATCCCCAATTCCACCATGAAAACCTTAGATTCTATGTTGATATCTTGTAAAATAAAGTGAAAGATTAAAAGAAACTAGTTAAGAATCACTTAGCTATGATTTGAGGAAGAACTGGTCTTTGGAAAATCGCCTAAAGGGTTTCTTGTTTTGAAAATTTTGAGAAATAAGCAAAATTCCCGTCTAAGTTAGGTTTTACACAGCTCCAGATGTCGCAAATGCGACTAGGGGTTGGCAATTGCGAACCCCGCAATTGTGAGAAATCCTTCGCAAATGGCAAGTGTTCCTTAGCCCTGCTGTCTTCGCAAATGCTACCTGAGATGATCGCAAATGTGACCAATACTTCGCAAATGCGAAGTCCACCCCCAACCCAACTGCTCGCAAATGTGATGGGTTCGTTGCAATTGTGAGGCTCGCATTTGCGAGCTAGACCTTGCAATTGCAAAGTCTACAGACCTGTAGCACAACAACAAGAACTCTTAAGTTCAATTCACTCTGTAGCCTATTTGAAACTCACCCGAACTTAAGGCATGTCTATGAATTCGTTGTAATTTGCAATGTCTATAATATTTAAGGCATCTCAATTCACTCTGAAATTCTCAAGAACACTTTGAAATTTGTATTTTCTTAACCGGACGTCAGAATCATGTCAAATTTCGTTTTTTATCAAATTTCATAGACATGTCTTAAATATTATATTGAACATGTATCGGGCTTCGAAACCAAAATACGGACCTTATACCAACATGATCAAACATCAATAATTTTCTTAAAAACCAATAATTTTTCAAATTTTAATTTTTAACAAAAATTCATAACTCTTGCTATGGACCTCCGAATCTGATTTTGGGCATATGCCCAGGTCCCAAATTTCGATACGAACCCACCATGACTATTAAAACATGAATTTAGGACCGTTTACCAAAAATGTTGATCGAAGACACGCCCAGACTGCGCATGCAAATCGAGTAGGGAAAAAAATGAGGTTTAAAGGCCTCGAAACACAAAATTTGGTTTTAAATCATAAGATGACCTATCGAGTCATCACATTCTCCATCTCTAAAATAATTGTTCATCCTCGAACGGACATAGAAAAGTACCTAAGGTGGGAAAAAGGTGGGGATATCTACTCCGCATATCGGACTCAGTCTCCGAGGTAGTTGCCTCAATAGGATGACCTCTCCACTGCACATGAACTGAAGGATAACTCTTCGATCTCAACTAACGAACCTGTCGGTCTAAAATAGCTGCCGGCTCCTCCTCATAGGTCAAATCCTTGTCCAACTGGATAGTGCTGAAGTCTAACGTGTGAGACAGATCGTCGTGATACTTCCGAAGCATGGACACATGGAATACTAGATGGACCACTAATAAACCAGGTGGAAACTCAAGTATGTAAGCCACCTGTACCACCTGATCAAGAATCTCAAAAGGCCCGATGTATCTAGGGATCAACTTGTCCTTTTTTCCAAACCTCATTACACCTATAACGACCTGGTCGGTCGTCTCGAGAATTATAGCCATATTTCTGATTTTCTGCTTATTTTGTGTTCTTCAACTGTATTTTTACTTACCGGGTTAGTTGGTTAAGGTGCGGAGTGGTTTTGGAGTGAATTGAGATACTTAGTCTCTTATGAGAAGGTTTAAGTTACAAGAGTTGATCGGATGTTGACTTATATGTAAATGACCTCGAATTTGAATTTTGATGGTTCTGTTAGCATTGTTAGGCGATTTTGGAATTAGGAGCGCGTTTAGAATGTTATTTGGAGGTTCGTAGTAGAATTAGGCTTGAATTGGTGAAAGTTAGAATTTTGGCGATTTTGGTTAGAAGTGGAAATTTTGATATCATGCTCTGATTGGATTTCTAGGAGTTGGAGTAGGTCCGTGGTGTAATTTCTGACTTGTGTGCAAAATTTGAGGTCATTCGGATATGTTTTGATGGGTTTCGGCATCATTTGTGGAATTTGGAAGTTTAGAGGTTCTTAAGCTTGAATCCGAGTGTATTTTGGCATTTTGAATTCGTTTTGAGTGATTCAAAAGTTTGACTAAGTTCGTATGATGTTGTTGGATCTGTTAGTATGTTTGGTTGTGGTGTCGAGGGCCTCAGGGTGATTTCACGTAGTGATCGGAGTATTTGAAGTTAGAAAAATGCAGCTGAAGCTGTTGTTGCTAGTGTTTCCGCACATGCGGATAGGGAACCGCATGTGCATGGTTGTAGAAGCAGATTTCGAGGCACAAGGCATAGTTGGATCACAGGTGTGGCTTGGTCCCTGTATTTGCGACGACCGTAGATGTGGTCAGCTGATCGCAGAAGTGGAGTCAGTTCCTTTAATGAAATTTCGCAGAAGCGGAGCCCTCTTCGTAGGTGCAGAAATAGGACCACAGGTGCGGTTTTGCTGGGCAGAAAAACCCTAGCTCAAGTTTTTGTTCTCCATTTTTAATTTTAGGTTTGAGGAACTCGGGAGATAGGTGATTTTCAAAGGATTTTAAGGAGCAACGTTGGGGTAAGTGATTCTAAATCATAATGGTATAAATTTCATGAATCCATGACTTTATTTATCATCTAATTTGGGATTAGAGCGAGAAATTTGGGGATTTAAGGCTTGACAATTGGAGAGTGGATTTTGAGGATTTGAGTGACCAAATGAGGTCGTATTTTTGTAACGTTTATCGAATTTCGAGATGTGCGCCCGGAGGCCGGGTTTGAGCTGATTTTGGATTTTGGTTATGAATTGGTGTGTTCCTTGTGGAATTAATTCCTTTAGCCTATATTGATCATATTGTATTTCTTGTGGCTAGATTCGGGGCGTTCGGAGGCCGAGTTGAGAGGCAAGGTGATGCACATGTGGTTAGTATTAAGGTGATGCACATGCCAAGTGACGGGCGTGCAGGCATGCACCATGAGAGTCGTGATATGGTTCATTCCATGGCACTGTTTAATGACTCTTTCTTGTTGATGTCTGTGATTCTATTATATGATAAAGTAATTGAGCTGCAAAACTGCTAGATATCATGTTAAGGCTTCATGCTGATACTGTTGGGACCCCTAGTGGTCGTTTCTTGCTGTTATCTCATTGATCTTACTGTTATTTTGTACTCAGTCATATTCATGCATTTCATATCATATCTCAGTCTCAATTGTTATTATTGGGATAGCATATCATTGATTCCTGGCAAGGTTCCATGACATTGTGAGCCCGTGGGTGAGACTGGAGAGTGATGACTGAGTGAGGCCGGGAGCTTGATTATGAGTGACAGTTATAGGATCGTGTTGCACACTGCAGTAATTATTTTAATTATGATAACGTTTGGGTTGTAGGAGCCCCTCCGGAGTCTGCACACCCCCAGTGGGCGCGGATGATATTATTGAGGGATAGATTTTCCTGGACATCGATTTGTCCGAAGTATTGATATCAGGAGATGGATTTCTCCACAGGTTGGATTACCCTTTTTCCTTGGTACCGAGTGACTTATAGTCAATGATGAGTATGTTCCGGGATGGATTTCCCTGGGCTGGATGGTCATATATGGTATCGAGTGGTTGTGTATTTATATATACCTGGAGATCGATTTCTCCATAGGGTTGGATTGCCTTTTTTCCTCGGTACTAAGTGAATTACAGTCAGTGTTGTATATGTTCCGGGATGGATTTCTCTGGGTCAGATGGCCATAGTTAGTACCGAGTGGTTGAGCATTTGAGAGTGAGAGTACATTCTGCATTTCATACAGTCGGTGCATTGGAATGTAGAGGCAGTTGAGTTATATATCTTAAACTATTCAAATATGTATTTACCTTATTGCTTTGAGCTGTCCATTTAACTAAAAGTATGCCTACATTTCTGTACGTTGATTCTATTATATCTGTTGAGGTTGATTTCGTCACTACCTTTTAGTCCATAGTTTGGACTCGATACTTACTGAGTTGGTGTATTCATGTTACCCCCTGCACCTTTTTTGTAGATCCGGGCACTTTTGGTCCTAGTGGCAGTCGATGATCAAGGTTTCAGGCTTTAGGAGACTAGTGAGGTATCTGCACGGCATTCGCAGGCCTTGACTCTCTATCATTATCTCCAAATGTATTTCAGTTTGTTTTCTTAAACGTTGTAATAGACTATGTTCTCTTTTAGACGCTCATGCACTCAGTGACACCCCGATTTTGGGCAGTTGTATCAAAATTTGGATTTTATTTTGTTTTAAAAAATGTTGCTTAATTTATTTTCATTTTTGGGTCGTGACAACTTGGTATTAGAGCCTAGGTTACATAGGTCTCACGAGTCATGAGCGGGTTTAGTAGAGTCTTACGGATCGTTACGGAGACGTCTGTACTTATCTTCGAGAGGTTGTAGAACCCTTAAGAAACCTTCACATTCTTAAATTCTTATCGTACGAATCTGTTGATTCTGGTAACTAAACTTCTATTATTCTATTCTCTCACAGATGGTGAGGACACGTGCTACTAGTCAGGACGGACAGCCACTAGTACCACCAGTTGGGGCCGCGAGAGGCCGAGGTCGAGGTAGAGGTCGTGGTAGGGCCAGAGGTGCAGTCACTCCGCAGCTATGGTGGCACCTATAGATCCACTAGTTGCCCCAGTTCAGGATCAGGTTCCGGTTATAGATGCACCAGCGGGACCAGCTCAGGCACCAGTCCTGCCTATTGTTATCCAGGACTTCAGGATGCCCTAGATCAGATTTTGACCGTGTGCACCAGCCTTTCTCAGGCGGTCTCTATTTTGGCCGCAGTAGCTACTTCTCAAGTTAGCGGAGGTTTTCAAACTCCCACTACCCGCACATATGAGCATCTGGTGTACGGACTTCAAACACCGGGGGAACCACCATCCCAGCCGGTTGCAGCTGCCCGGATGATGAGCAGCATAGATTGGAGAGGTTTGGTAGACTTCAACCTCCGACTTTTAACGGTGTAGAGGATCCTCCGTACAACGGGTATTTTGGAGACCGATGGGGTCTCGTTCACTACTTTTCAGTTCTCTGGAGCTTCCTTCACTTGGTGGGAGGCTTATGAGAGGTATATGCCGGTTGGTGCAACGCCACTTACATGGAAGCAGTTATCCATTCTCTTCTTGGAGAAGTATGTGTCTTAGTCCCGTAGAGAGGAGCTGCGTAGGCAGTTTGAGCAGTTACATCAGGATGATATGACTATGACGCAGTATGATATAAGATTCTCTAAGTTGGCTCGTCATGCTATCTGGCTGGTACCCACATATAGGGAGAGGATCAGGAGGTTCATCAATGGCCTCACATATCAGCTGTGAATTCTTCTGACTAGAGAGAGGGTGTCTGGTGCTTCTTTTGAGAAGGTTGGTGACATTTCTTGGGATAAAGAGTCAGTTCGATGTCAGGAGTGAGTAGAGAGGGAGGCCAAGAGGCCTTGGGGATCTGGTAGTTTTGGTGGTGTTCCTTCTGGAGGTTAGTTTCACCCTGGCAGGGGTCATTCCTTTAGGCATGCTCAGACGGCTTGTCCAACTTACCGTGGCGCATCATCTGTCCATGGTTCTCACAGTTCTCAACATGGCCACTCATCTCTCAGTTCCCTTCCAACTCAGAGTTCGCCTCATGCACCATCAGCTCACGGTTCATCAATGCCTAGTCCTTCTAGCGGGTGTCCCGGTGCTCTGGGCTCCCTTCAGTCCCCATTGCCAGTAGCCAGTAGAGGTTGCTTTGAGTGTGGAGATTTGGGTCATATCAAGAGGTTTTGTCCCCGCCTTAGGGAGGTTCAGCCCAGCAGAGGAGTCATCCTTTGGCTTCAGCTCCAATTACTTCATCACCCGCCCAGCCAACTCGGGGTAAAGGTCAGTCAACTAGGGGTTGCCCTAGAGGGGGAGGCCGATGAAGTGGCGGTCAGGCCCGTTTCTATGCACTCCCTGGCAGACCAGATGTTATTGCTTCAGATGTTGTGATCACAGTAATTATCTCAGTTTGCCACAGGGATGCCTCTGTATTATTTGATCTTAGTTCTACTTTTTCATATGTGTCGTCATATTTTTCTCATTATTTGGATACGCCCTGCGAGTCTCTTGTTTTATCTGTTCATGTATCTACACCGGTAGGCAATACTATTATTGTGGATCGTGTATATCGGTCATGTGTAGTGACTATTGGGGGGCTAGAGACTAGAGTGGATCTGTTGCTGCTTAGTATGGTTGACTTTGATGTGATATTGGGCATGGATTGGTTGTCTCTGTGTCATGTTATTCTGCACTATCACGCTAAGACGGTGATGTTGGCTATGCCGGGAGTGCCACAGATTGACTGGCGAGGTTCTTTAGACTATGTTCCCAGTAGAGTGATTTCATACTTGAAGGCTCAACGGATCGTTGGGAAGGTTTGTCTTTCTTATTTGGCCTTTGTGAGGGATGTCAATGTAGAGACCCCTACTATTGATTCTGTTCCCGTGGTGCGAGATTTTCTGGATGTGTTTCCTGTAGACCTGTCGAACATGCCGCTCGACAGAGATATTGACTTTGGTATTGACTTGGTGCAGGGCACTCAGCCCATTTCTATTCCTTCATACCATATGGCATTGGCTAAGTTGAAGGAGTTGAATGAGATGCTTTAGGAACTCCTTGAGAAGGGGTTTATTAGACCTAATGTGTTACTTTGGGGTGCACCGGTTCTGTTAGTGAAGAAGAAGGATGGCACCATGAGAATGTGCAATTATTACAAGCAATTGAACAAAGTCACAATAGAAAACAAGTATCCTTACCTCATATTGATGATTTATTTGACCAGCTTCAGGTAGGGAGGGTGTTATCCAAGATTGATTTGAGGTCAGGGTATCTCCAATTGAATATTAGGGACTCAGACATTCGTAAGACAGCTTTTAGGACCCGATATGGCCATTTTGAGTTCCTTGTGATGTCTTTTGGGATGACCAATGCCCCAGAAGCGTTCATGTATCTGATGAACAGTGTGTTCCAGCCTTATCTCGACTCGTTTGTTATTGTATTCATTGATGATATCCTAGTGTACTCTCGTATCCAGGAGGAGCATGCCCAGCATTTGCGGATTGTGTTACAGTGGTTGAGGGAGGAGAAGCTTTATGCTAAGTTCTCCAAGTGTAAGTTTTGGCTCAGTTCAGTGGCGTTCTTACGGCACTTGGTGTCTAGTGAGGGTATTCAAGTGGATTCAAAGTAGCTAGAGGCGGCCTAAAGTTGGCCTAGACCGTCCTCAGCCACAAAAATTCATAGCTTTCTTAGTTTGGCGGGTTATTACCATCGATTCATTCAGGGTTTCTCATCTATTGCATTACCCTCGACCAAATTGACCCAAAAAGGTGCTTCTTTCAGGTGGTCGGATGAGTGTGAGGCAATCTTTCTGAAGCTCAAGACTGCCTTGACCACAACTCTAGTGTTAGTTCTGCCATCAACTTCAGGCTCTTATACCGTATATTCTGATGCTTCTCAGATCGACATTGGGTGTGTTTTGATGCAGGAGGGTAGAGTGATTGCTTATTCTTCACGTCAGTTGAAGCCCCATGAGAAGAACTACCCCGTTCATAATTTGGAGTTGGCTTCCATTGTTCACTCGTTGAAGATTTGGAGGCACTATCTCTATGGTGTGTCTTGTGAGGTGTTTACTGATCATCGCAGCCGCAAGCACTTGTTCAAGCAAAAGGATCTCAATTTGAGGCAGCGAAGATGGTTGGAGATGCTAATGGACTATGATATTATCATTTTGTACCATCCGAGAAAGGCCAATGAGGTGGTCGATGCCTTAAGTAGGAGGGCAGTGAGTATGGGTAGTCTTGCATTCCTACCTATTGGGGAGAGATCTCTTGCAGTTGATGTTCAGACCTTGGCCAATTGGTTTTTGATATTGGATATTTTGAAGCCCAGTCGGGTCTTAGCTTGTGTGGTTTCTCGGTCTTCCTTGTTTGATCACATCAAAAAGCGTCAATATGATGATCCTCATTTGTTTGTCCTCAAGGACAAGGTTCAGTACGGTGATGCCAGGGATGTGACTATTGGTGATGATGGGGTATTGAGGATGCAGGGCCGGATATGTTTTCCCAATGTAGATGGGCTTCGGGAGTTGATTCTAGAAGAGGCGCACAACTCGCGGTATTCCATCCATACAGTTGCAGCGAAGATGTATGAGGATTTGAGATATCACTATTGGTGGAGGAGGATGAAGAAAGATATAGTTGAGTTTGTAGCTCTGTCAGCAGGTGAAATATGAGCATCAGAGACCTGGTGGCTTGCTTCAGCAGATAATGATTCCAGAGTGGAAGTGGGAGCGGATCACCATGGATTTCATAATTGGGCTCCCAAGGACTTTGAGGAAGTTTGATGCTATTTGGGTGATTGTGGATCGGCTGACCAAGTCCGCGCACTTCATTCCTATGTGTACTACCTATTCTTTAGAGTGGTGGGCTAAGATTTGCATCAGAGAGATTGTTCGCCTTCATGGAGTGCCAATTTCTATCATTTTAGACCGAGGCACGCAGTTTACGTCGCAATTTTGGAGAGTCGTATAACAAGAGTTGGACACTCAGGTTGAGCTGACCACATTGTTTCACCCTCAGATGTATGGACAGTCCGAGCACACTATTTAGATATTGGAGGACATATTACGCGCTTGTGTCATTGATTTTGAGGGTTCATGGGACCAGTTTCTGCCACTCATGGAGTTTGCTTACAACAACAGTTGTCAGTCGAGTATGTAGATGGCTCCGTATGACGCCTTATATGGGAGGCGGTGTAGATCACCAGTGGGTTAGTTTGAGCCGGGTGAGGCTAGCCTTTTGGGAACAGACTTAGTTCAGGATGCATTGGATAAGGTGAAATTGATTTAGGAGCGTCTTCACAAGGCGTAGTCAAGACAAAAGAGTTATGCCGACAGAAAGGTCAGTGATGTGTCTTACATGGTTGGGAGAAGGTTTTGCTGAAGGTTTCACCCATGAAGGGTGTTATGAAATTTGGGAAGAAGGGCAAGTTGAGTCCTCGGTTAATTAGGTCATTCGAGGTTCTTCAGAGGATTGGGGAGGTGGCCTGTGAGCTTGCTTTGCCATCTAGGTTGTTAGGTGTGCATCCAATATTTCATGTTTCTATGCTTCGGAAATATATCGGCGATCCATCTTATGTTTTGGATTTCAATATGGTTCTGTTGGATGGTGATTTGACTTATGATGTGGAGCAGGTGGCTATTTTGAAGCGGCAGGTCCGAAAGTTGAGATCAAAGTATTTAGCTTCAGTAAAAGTGCAGTGGAGAGGTCAGCCAGTGGAGGAGGCTACTTGGGAGACCAAGCGGGAGATTCGGAGCAGATATCCACACCTATTCATGGCTCCACGTATGTTTCTAGACCTGTTCTAGGACAAACGTTTGTTTAAGAAGGGGAGGATGTAACGACCCGGTTAGTCGTTTCGAGAGTTATAGCCTTGTTCCCCCATTTCCTGCTTTTTTTGTGTTCTTCATCTGTATTTTGACTTGCCAGGTTAGTTGGTTCGGGTCCGGAGTAGTTTTGGAGTAAATTAAGACACTTAGTCTCTTATGAGAATGTTTAAGTTGAAAGAGGTGACCGGATGTTGACTTACATGTAAACGACCTTGGATTTGAATTTTGATGGTTCCGTTAGATCCGTTAGGCTATTTTAGACTTAGGAGCGCGTCCGGAATGTGATTTGAAGGTCCGCAGTAGAATTAGACTTGAATTGGCGAAAGTTGGAATTTTGGCGATTTTGGTCGGTAGTGAAAATTTTGATATCGGGGTCAGATTAGATTTCTGAAAGTTGGAGTAGGTCCGCGGTGTCATTTCTGACTTGTGTGCAAAATTTGAGGTCATTCGGACGTGTTTTGGTGGGTTTCGGCATCATTTGTGGAATTCAGAGGTTTAGAGGTTCTTTAAGCTTGGATTCGAGTGTATTTTGGCGTTTCGATGTCGTTTTGAGTGATCCGAAAGTTCAACTAAGTTTGTATGATGTTGTTGGATCTATTAATATATAATTCATGTATAATATATGTATAATAATGTACAATTAGAGCATAATTTACGTATATAAGCTAGGAAAACTAACAAATGAATCCCCCAGTAAAAGAGGGGGACCTGTCAAATGACATTTCCTATTTCACAACTTCTACTAATGGAGAAAAATGGCATAACTACAAGATAACCTGTTTAAGGCTAGACAATTAGGTGACTACTATCTGATTGTCTCCAATTATCGTTTTTCTTAAAAATGACACTCCCATTAGTCCGATGTTACATCTTAAAACAGTTCGAAGCATTAAATATATAATTTATTTATTTTCACAAGTAAAATTTCTTTTTTAAAGAGACTACGATTTATTTCAAAATAATATTTGTTCTCGTGTAAGGTAATCATCATACTTTATCGATGTTTGATTTTACACAAAGCTTAATAAGAAAATGATTAATTACTTTTATACTTAAGTAAAATCTGTACAAATATAAAAAGTACTTTAGTACCAAATTATTACACTTTTTATCAAGTATGACAAGCAACAAACTATGTCATTTTATGTAAGAGCACGTTAGTAATGACAAAATATGAATGTGTAAAAGTCAATTAAGGAAAATCTTCTCATAAAATGGAAGTCATTTGTAAATTGAGTTAAGTGACTAAATAACATCGATGACCCTACAACAAGAATAAATTATATTCCAACACAAGGCTACTGATACAACACTTTGTCTTTTTTATGAATCACTATAGGAAACTTCTATATATCGCACGTAACCAATTACGCACTTTCATAAATGCACAACTGAGATTCATCATATAGGCCAACAGCCTCAATGCAATAATATTACCATGTCAATCAGAGGCGGAGCTAGAAATCGAACTTTGTATGTTCTAATTCTAAAATAGCAACATCAGGTTTTATTTGAAGTTATCTTTTATATATGTTTAGTGAAATTTTTAATACAAATACAAAGATTAAACTAATGTTACTAGTTCGACCTCCGCCCCCAACTAGTTCACAACTGTGATGACCTTGTTTTAAAATATATTCTGCGTTCCGAGGCCTTAAAACCTCTTTTAGCATCACTTCGATTTGTGTGCGCAATCCGAGCGCGTATCTAGAAAGCCTAAATGTAAAAATCTGTGAAAAATGATAAATTTTGACTATAAAATAAATTAATTTGACTGCGGTCAATGTTTTGGGTAAACGGACCCGGACCCGTGATTTCACGGTCCCGGAGAGTCCGTAGGAAAATATGGGACTTGGGCGTATGCCCGTAATCGAATTCCAAGGTTCCAAGCCCGAGAAATGAATTTTGAAAGAAATTATTTTTTGAAAAATATAAATATTTTTTAAAGTGAAATGTTATGTGAAACCTATGGTATCGAGCCCGCATTATGGTTCTGGAGCCCGGTACAGGTTCAATATGATTTATATTTGTTGTCGGTAAAGTTTGGTAAGAAACGGAACCCGTTTGGTGTGATTCGGACCTTAAATGCAAATTTGATGTTTAAAGAGGTTTGAGAAATTTCAACGATCTTGAGGTTTAATTCGATGTTCATGATATTATTTTTGTGATATGAGTATACGAATAAGTCCGTAGGATATTTTTGAGGTTGTGTGTATATTTGGTTTGGAGCCCCGAGGGTTCGGGTGAATTTTGGATAGGCCACGGGGTGCATCTTGAACTTAGAAAAGTTGCAGATTTCAGTTGTTCATAGCAGGCCTGTAGGCTTCGCATTGCTCGCAAATGCGATATGCAGATCGCAAATTCGAAGGAGTCGAGGCCAGCTCAATCTCGCAAATGCGAGATTTCTTTCGCAAATGCAAAAATCCCTGTCCCAGCCTTGAGTCGCAAATGCGACCAAGTTGTCGTAATTCCCAAGTCGCAAATGCGAAGATCCTATTTTATTTGCGAACCCTGTTTCGCATTTCCCAGTTTAGCAGAGGTCGGGGTTCGCAATTCCCATACCTGCGACCTGCAACTTTTATACTTAGCCGATTTTAAACCCATTTTTGACATCTTTTCAAAACACAAACTTCTTTGGGCGATTTTCCAAGGACAACTCTTCTTCCAAATCGATTGTAAGTTAATTTTAACTCATTTCCTTCCATCATTAACATCCTTTAACATGATTTCAACTTAAAATCAATGGTTTTCATGGGGGAAATTGGGTATTTTGGGTAGAACCTAGGTTTTTCAAAAATTGGGGATTTGGACCTCGATTTGAGGTCCGATTTCAAAATAAATTATATATTTGGGTTCGTGGGGGAATGGGCAATCAGGTTTTGGTTCGAACCTCGAGTTTTGACCATGTAGGCCTGGGGTGATTTTTGACTTTTTGGGCAAAACTTTGGAAAACTCATTTTTATGCATTCAAATTGATTCATTTGGCGTTTATTGATATAATTAAGTAACTTGTGACTAGATATGAGCAAATTGGTGGTGGAATCAAGGGGTAAAGCTAATTGAATTGTAAATTATGTTTGTGGCCTCGAGGCAAGTGTTTGGTCTAACCTTAGCTTGAGGGATTAGGAGTTGAGTCCTATTTGCTATGTAGTAATTGTTGAGTACGATGTATAGGCATGGTGACGAGTATCTATACGTTGGTGTCTAGCATGCCCGTGAGTCTTTATATTGTGATTATCATGACTTCGTTGTATCTTTCATGCCTTAGTGGTGGTTTCTATTTGTGGTATAAAGTTGGTTGAATGAATTGTGATCTAGGAACCTTGAAAAGCGTTGGCTCAAGTTATATAACGAATTGTGAAAGTATAAGTGATAATTGAACCTCTAGAGAATTGGCTCGAGTTGTGAAGTGAATAGTGAAGCACAAATGAGAAAGACAAGAGATCATTATGTTGTCACCCTTGCCAGGCTATTGTTGATTTATTTGTTATCTCCCTTGCCGGGATGTTGATGTTATTGATGTTGTTCACTCGCCGGAATTAAATTGTTGAATTGTTGTTCAATTGCTTGTGATTGTTGTTTGGGTGAGGAAGAGAGTTAAAGCACGAAGGGTGATGCCGTGCATTGTTTGTTTTGTGAGGAAAGAGTGTAAAGCACGAAGAGTGATGACGTGTATGATTGTGAGGAAAGAGTGTAAAGCACGAAGGGTGATGTCATGCCGCACGATGTACCATTCCGTACCGATTATATTGATTATATGGTGAGGAAAGAGAGTAAAATCACGAAGGGTGATGCCGTGTACATTTTTATATATGATTGCTTTGGTGAGGACGAGAGTAAAAGCACGAAGAGTGATGTCGTGCACTTGTTGATTCCTGGTTCTTTTTTGATCCGAGTTATATTGTTCCTTTTATTACTTGATGTCTTTCTATTCGAAATTGTTATCTCCCCCACAACATGCTCCCCCTCCTATATTGACTAGTTATTTCTGTATTTCTTTCAGTTGTATATGTATTTGAACTGCACAAGTTTATTTGGTAGTTTGGTCCTAGCCTCGTCACTACTTCGCCGAGGTTAGGCTAGACACTTACCAGCACATGGGGTTGGTTGTGCTGATACTACACTCTGCACTAGGTGCAGATCCCGGAGCAACTTTTGGACCATAGTGTAGAATCTACCTTCAGTCCACCCGGAGATCCAAAGTAGACCTGCAGGCGTCCGCAGGCCCTGGCGTTTCCCTCTATCCCTATTTCCTGTTTTGTCTTCCTTCTATTCAGGAACAGTGTACTGTTATTTCTTTAGACTTTGTATGTAGCAATCTTAGACAGTCTGTGACACTATGACACCAGGTTTTGGGTGGTTAAGGCTTATGTATTTGTAATAGATATAGTTTTCATATATTTTATTGTTGTCTTCCGCTTAGATTTGAATTTCCGCTATTATAACGTTATCACCTTATATTTGTTATAAAGAAATAATCTGTTAATAGAGTAATTAGATCAAAGGTTTGGCTTGCCTAGCTCATATTAGTAGGCGTCATCACGACTCCTAAGGGTGGAAAATCCGGGTCGTGACAAGTTGGTATCAGAGCTCTAGGTTACATGGGTCTCACAGTTTACAGACAAGCTTAGTAGAGTCTGAGAGATCGGTATGGAGGCGTCTGTATTTATCCCCCAGAGACTACAGAATTAGGAAAAAAACTTCACATTTATTCTTTCCTGATGTGCGATTTGGTTTCTCATCCCCAAGAGTCTGAGAGAACACGTGCTTCCTCATCCACTGACCAGCAGCCCGAGCCCCCAACAGCAGCTCCCATGAGGGGAAAAGGGCAAGGCTGAGGCCGTGCTAGAGGCCGAGGTAGGGGCAGAGCTCAGCCCCGAGCAACAGCACCAGCGGCGGAGCCTCAGGTTGACTTTGATGATGAGGTTCCGGCCCCAGCATTCCGGTGGGCCCAGCTCAGGTCCTAGAGGGGTTTATTGCTACCCCAGTTCTTCAGGATGCTCTGGTCCGTCTGGTGGGCCTGATGGAGAGTGTCACCCGAGCAGGCTTGCTTTCTGTAGCACCAGTCGTCTCTCAAGCTGGAGGAGGAGCCCAGACTCCTACTACTCGCACTCCGGAGCAGGTAGCTCACGAGTTTCAGACTCCAGCGGTTTAGCCAGTTGGAGCAGTTTAGCCGGGTGTGGTAGCTCAGACCTGCGATATAGCAGCTATGTTTGTCGATTCTTTGTGGAGGTTGGATAGGTTCACCAAGCTCTTCACTACTACTATCAGCGGTGCATCTACTAAGGATCCCCAAGATTATCTAGACAACTGTCACGAGGTTCTTAGGAACATGGGGATAGTTGAGACCAATGGGGTCGATGTTGCTACTTTTCACTTATCTGCATCTGCCAAGACTTGATGGAGAGATTATTGCTTAGCTAGACCAGCCGGATCACCAGCCTTGACTTGAGAGCAGTTTACGCAGCTATTTCTGGAGAAGTTTCTCCCCATCACTCAGAGAGAGGCCTATCGGAGGCAGTTTGAGCGCCTCCATCAGGGTTCTATGATTGATACCCAGTATGAGACCAGATTCATCGACTTGGCTCGTCATGCTCTTATCATACTTACCACCTAGAGAGATAGGGTGAGGAGGTTCATTGATGGACTTATTCAGTTGATTCGTCTTCAGATGGCTAGGGAGGCAGGAAGTGAGATATCTTTCCAAGAGGTGGCTAATATGGCCAGAAGTGTGGAGATGGTTCTGTCATAGGGAGGTGGTCATAGGTCGGACAAGAGGCCCCGTCATTCAAGCCGATTCAGTGGTACCTTGTATGTAGGTAGGATTCATATGGTAGAGGCCATCCTCCTAGGCCTTTTCAATCAACACTGCAGGTTTCTCATGGTACTTCAGGTGGCTGTGGTCCTCAGATGCAGTATTCTGATCAAAAGTCCTACAGTGCACCACCTTCTCCTATCAGTACACTGCCGCTTCAGAATTTTCGGGGTGGTCATTCAGGTCGTCAGAGCCAGCAGTCTCAGTAGTTGAGGGCTTGCTACACTTGTGGTGATACGGGTCACATTGCTAGGTTTTGCCCTTGAGCACCGAGTAGCTCTTAGCATCAGGGTTCCCGTGCCATAGTTCAGGCACTAGGTGTCCCACAGCACGCCCAGCCAGCTAGAGGTGGGGGTAGAGGTGCTAGAGGTGGAGGTAGAGGTATTATAGGTGGAGGTAGAGGTACTAGAGGTGGAGGCAAGCCAGCAGCAGGTCTTCCCAGAGATGTAGTCTAGGGTGGTGGGGCCCAACCCCGATGTTATGCTCTTCCAGCCAGGCCCGAGGTTGAGGCTTCAGATGCAGTTATTATAGGTACAGTTCTGGTTTATGATAGAGATGCTTCAGTGTTATTTGATCCAGGGTCCACATACTTAAATGTGTCATTTTATTTTGCACTATATCTGGTAATGCCTAGTGATTCTTTGAGTGCTCCTATTATGTGTCTACACCGGTGGGTGATTCTATTGTAGTAGATCGAGTTCATCGTTCATGTATAGTAGTGATTGGGGGTCTTGAGACTCGCGTAGTTTTGCTTTTTCTAGACATGGTTGATTTGGGGATGGACTGGTTATTACCTTACCATGCTATCTTGGACTGTCATACCAAGACTGTGACCTTAGCCTTGTCGGGTTTGCCTCGTTTAGAGTGGAGATGGACTCCTAGTCATTCTACTCGTAGTGTTATCTCTTATGTGAAGGCTCGGCGTATGGTCGAGAAGGTGTGTTTGGCCTATTTGGCATATGTACGTGATTCTAGTTGATGTTCTAATTATCAATACCACACAGGGGGGTGATTTGTGTGGTACCCAATTTTCGCTCTAGAAGAACCTGGTTCTTCTAGGTGTTCTAACTACTACTATTTGCGGAATAATAAGTACATAAAATAAAGAACACAGAGATTTTTACGTGGAAAACACCTTGCTCAAAAAGTGAAAAAACAACGACCTACTACTCAGTAGGATTTTCCCAAACTTCCACTAAAATCACTGAACCAAAACAGCATTTACAAAACTCTTTGTAACCCTAAGGATTAACTCTAATCCCGTTGTGGCACACAACCTCAACTGTTGCGACAACTTTAAGTTAGCTATAACTTGAACACTCTAAGTACCTAATACAATTGCTTCTATGAAAGCTGAAAGGTACAACTTTAAACCACCTACTACAATTGAACTAGAATAAAAGAAAGACACAATGGAACTGGTTCTTCTATCTCGTTCAAGTAGCTTCAGGAGTGCACACTCAAATCTCACATAAATTGCTTGCAAAATCGCCTTGCTCTTTTGCTCTCAATTTAGTTTAACTTCTGCGTTTGTGCAATACCTGTAAAAGAGAACAATCACTATCATATAATAGGTTAGTAATCAGAGTTTGATTGGGACTCAATTGTGATCTTCTATCATAATTGAGTCCTTGAAGATCTCAAACTCCAACACTATCTTTATCCTGGATTGTGTTCTCTTCAAGAAGACTTTCTCCCCTTATCCAATATGCAAACTTTTCGATCAGATCATGAGATATTGTTGCTTGATCAGTATGACTTATCTCCTTCACGTGCACCTCATATGTATAGGTTGATCATGACTGTGCTTCACAAGATGGACCTGGTCAATGATTGAGTTCATTTGTCATTATTCAAAACTTCACCTATTCTTGGGCCAACAAATTCTCCCTTTTTGATAATGACAAACTCTGTGCTTTTTACTGATCAAGGAACCCTTAAGAACTCAGCTTAACCATTAACACTAAACTTAGAAAATTTACTTATCATCAAGGACCAGGTTAATTAGGTTATAAATATCACTTATTTCAGAATAATGTATAAAGCACAATATCCCTTCCCTCTTTTGGAATCATCGAAAAGTTGCATACACAATGTGAATCCCAAATTTTAATGAGTACTCATGGCCACTAGGGCAACTGCAAGTGCAATCATGGTGCAATCATCGGTAATCAAACAAACATATTTAAACTATCAAGGTCAGAATGATCATTAAACAAGAGAAAACAACATTTGTCATTGATAGAGATATGTTGCAACTAACAATCCACAAAAAGAAAGAAAAACATTCAAACCATGAGCAAAAAACAGAAAAATCCCTAATCTGGGTCACTGGGGGTACTACACCAGTTCAGGAGACAGAGGCTAGGAGTCCTAAGGCTTGGAGGAATTTGGAGGGTTCAGTTTGGAGACGATTTAGCATATTCTGAAGAATTCCATCATTCTTCTCCTTTTCTTTGGCAAGCTCAATTCTGAGACCATCCCTCTCAGTTTCCACTTCAACCACACGAGCCTTGAGCCTAGCAATTTCAGCATCCTTAGCTGCATATTCCTGAACCAGAGTCCTAACTTTGCTGTTGATGGGTGTCTTCAAAGATGAACCAGGTTTAACTGGGATAGAATTGACTGGATAGGCATAAGCAAGAAGAGTTTTGATGCCAAAGTGTTCCTTGCTCGAGGCCATTTCCCATTTCTTCAGAGGCACATTTAGCCTGTCCAAAACTGTGGTTAGTATGAATCCATATGGAGTAGCATGAGCCTTGGAGCCATTTATGACCTTGTCTAGAAGTTTGATAATGAAGGCAGGCCAGTTAATTTGCTTTCCTCTTTCCAGGCACTCCATAAGAACCAGATTCATGTAGTTAGCAGTGTGCCTTCTCTCCTGTCTGGGCAATAAGCACTTGTTGACAAATTCAAACGCAACCTTGTGCTCAAGCCTCATCTCACTTTTCTGCACAGCCCTGGCTTCATTCACCTCCTCTGAATCACAAAACCTCTTGGTGATTTTAAGAGTAGTAGGGAGGGAGTCCAGGCATGGCCACCTTTGCCTAGTATAGTCATCTAACCCTTCAGATGGTATGTCCAGGATCTCTCCCAGTTTCTCTGCATCAAACTGCACGTGGACTCCCTTCACCACGCTACTAACAACTCCATCCTTAACAACAATATTTGCCATAAATTCAATCAGCTCATTTCTGGCTAGCCTTCCATCCATCTGAAGGACCATGTCCTTCCATCCCTGAGCAGCTAAAGCATTCACCAATCTTATCATCCCTGGTTCCACCAGCTCCTTCAACAATCTACCTTTTAAAATCTTTCTTCTACCAAAAATGACAAGCTTGTCTTGTTCCTTCTCAGAATCATTTTCTTCTTCTTCTTCACACCAGTCATCATCATCAGAAATTTTTGTTTGTTTAGATTTTACTGCAGATCTTGTCCTCATGGATAGTGTGGGTTCAGCAGCTACAAGCACAGAGGAAGGCTTCTTAGAGGAAGTCTTGGGCTTTTTAGGCTTGGGTGTAGGAACCTCCACTATTGTACCCCTTTCTTGATGGACTAGTTCCAGCTCCTCTTCCTCAACAACCTCTGAGGATTCTAGAATCTTTCCCTTTCCCTTATCCATTTTCTTTTTCTTACTTTCTTCTAAGGCTTTTTGTAGATCAACTTCACTCTATTTTACCCTACTTCTTGTGGCTGTACCCCTAGGCACTGAAGAGGCAGTAAGTGTTGGGGATGAATCTTTTCTTTTCTTGGAAGGCTTGGGAACATTTGGGGATTTTGTTGTGGGAGTTCTGCGTTTCTTTGGGTCATAGCTTGCCCCAACCTTTTTCAGTAGATCAGCCAAGGTCTCTTCAAAAGTTGAAACAGGTTCATCTCTCTGTTTGCTCAAATGAACCAACCCCTCAGCAGCTTTTCCAGAACCACTTCCCCCTGACTTCAGGCCACTCGCTTCTACCCTTTCATGTTCAACCCCGCAAATAGTAGGTACTACACTATTCCCAATTCCCTGAGCCATACCTGAGGTGTTTTTCCTATCCACAAGGAAACCTGCATCATTAGCATTAACATATCCTACTAGATTGAAATTACTACCTTTAGGATACCAAAGACACAAATCAGTAGTGCCTTTCAAATATCTTAGCATCCTCTTAACAGCAGTCAAGTGAGACTCTTTAGGATTAGCTTGAATGCGAGCACAAAGCCTTACACTGAAAACAATGTCAGGTCTGCTGGCAGTAAGATACAAGAGTGAACCCAATCATACCCCTATACAACTTTTGATCAACTGATGAACCAGGTTCATTTATGTCTAATTTAGTGGCAGTTGCAATGTGTGTGTCTATTTCTTTTGATTCTTCCATTTTAAACTTTTTGATAAGCTCTTTTGCATACTTCTGCTGATGGATCACGGTTCCAATTGGACTTTGTTTGATTTGTAAGCCTAAGAAGAAGTTAAGCTCACCCATCATACTCATTTCAAACTCACTCCCCATTAGTTTTGCAAAATCCTTACTTAGCTTATCAGTGGTGGCCCCAAAGATTATGTCATCAACATATATTTGTACCACAAGGAGATCCTTACCTTTTTTTCTTAGGAACAATGTACTGTCAATTTTACCTCTTTTGTAGCCATGTTCAAGCATAAATTTGGACAGTCATTCATACCATGCTCTTGGAGCCTGCTTGAGTCCATAGATAGCCTTGTCTAATTTGTACACATGCTCAGGACATTCCTTGCTCTCAAACCCTGGAGGTTGTTTCACAAATACTTCTTCTTTTAGGTAGCCATTCAGGAAGGCACTTTTGACATCCATCTAATGAAGATTGAATTCCATGTGTGATGCAAAGGCTATGAGGAGTCTTATTGCCTCTAGTCTTGCAACTGGAGCAAAAGTCTTATCATAATATATGCCCTCCTCTTGGCTATAACCTTGGACAACCAGTCTTGCCTTGTTTCTTGTAACTGTTCCATCTTTACCAAGTTTGTTTTTGAAGACCCATTTTGTACCAATAACTGATCTGTCCTTGGATCTTGGAACTAGATGCCAAACTTGACTCCTTTCGAACTGATTGAGTTCATCTTGTATTGCATTCACCCAATCTGCATCCTGCAAAGCCTCAACAACATTTTAGTTTCAATAAGAGATAAAAAGGCATCAAAAGCACATAGATTCTTTAATTGTGATCTAGTTTTGACTCCAGATGTTGGATCAATGATAATGTTCTCAATAGGATGATAACTTTGATACTTGTGAGGTTTCACAACCAACTAGTTTCTACTAGATGCTTCTCTCTTGTTCTGTTGCTGAGGAAGAGGGTCATGAACAGGTCCTTTTAGGGGATTTATTTCAATTCCTCTTTGACTAGTTCCCTCTGTCAGGCTGCCATGAATGGAAGAACCTGTTCCATTACATGTTCCTTCATTTGGTGCCACTTTGACTTGTGCTGAGGCTTCAGTCAAATCCTTTACCAATCCAATGGCTTCATCTTCATGTTCTTGTCTCTCAAAAAGAATGTTAGTTTCATCAAATACTATATGCACACTTTCTTCTACACACAAAGTTCTTTTATTGAACATTTTATATGCTTTTCTATGTGAAGAATATCCCAATAACACTCCCTCATCACTTCTGGGTCAAACTTACCTAGGGAGTCTTTTCCATTATTGTGCACAAAGCACTTGCATCCAAATGCCCTAAGATGTGATATATTTGGTTTTCTCCCTTTAAGTAACTCATAGGGAGTCTTCTCTATAGGAGGTCTAGTCATGCATCTATTGATAATGTAACATGCAGTGTTTACAGCCTCTGCCCAGAAGCTGTGAGGCAGTTTACTAGAGAGAAGCATAGTCCTAGCCATGTCTTCAAGAGTCCTGTTCTTTATTTCAACTACTCCATTTTTTTGAGGAGTCCTAGGGGAAGAGAAGTTATGATCTATACCATTTTCATTACAGAATTCAGCAAACTTAGCATTTTCAAATTCAGTTCCATGGTCAGACCTAATAGATGCAAGTTGATTTCCTAATTGTTTCTAGGTTTTTCTAATAAAAGCAGTAAACATGTCAAATGCTTCATCTTTAGATGTTAGATATAGTACCCAGGTAAATATAGAATAATCATCAACAAGTACCATTACATATTTCTTTCCACCTCTACTCATGGTTCTCATTGGACCCAGAGATCCATATGGACCAGTTCCAACAACTAGGTTGTGCTTGCCATTTGTTTGCTTTTGAAGGATGATCTTACCTACTTCCCCTTTGCACAGGCCACATAAACTTTGTCTTCCTTGAACTTGATGTTAGGTAACCCTATCACCAAGTCCTTAGAGACTAATTTGTTTAGTTGATTCAGACTGGCATGACCAAGTCTTTTATGCCACAGGAGGGGATAATTATCCAGCACACTTAGGAAGGTATGTTCATTTTCTGGGAGAGTAGACAAATCTACTATGTAAATATTGTTAACTCTTTTTCCTTGCAAAACAATCTTGTCAAATGGTAAGGCTAATCACAAAGCATTTGGTAGAGGTTAATGCTACAAGGTTACCTCTGTCACACAGTTGTGATACATTGATCATGCTCTATTTCAAGCCATCTATCAAGTAGACATTCTCAATGGAGTGAGAGTCTGTCTTACCTACCTTTCCAACCCCAATAATCTCACATTTCTTCCTATTTCCAAAGGAGACATTACCTCCCTTTAAGTCTTCAAGTGAAAGGAACCGGTTCTTGCTTCCAGTCATTTGTTTTGAGTAGCCACTATCCATGTACCATATTTGGCTACTTCCCTTCACTTGGACCTGCAAAAAGAAACAAAGGGTTAGTATTAGGAACCCAAACTAGTTTGGGTCCCTTTGAATAGGCAAAGGGATAAATCAAATTCCTTTTAACCCACCCAGGCAGCCTATTTTTTTCTTGAACAAAAGCTTTATTCTTTTGACTGACCTTTTCTTTTGCACTATATTTATTTTTGTAATGGCCCCGTCTTGCCACAGTGTGTGCAGATTTTGTTCTCAGGAAGAGTGAGGTACTTGCTTTTAGGATCCCATTTGGGTGCTTGAGTCCCATAGCCAATTCCTCTTTTGTTGTTACCGTGATGTTCTTGTAACCAAGAAAGTGCATCAGAAGCCTTGTTCCATTTGCAAGTTCTATCTAGTTCATGTTTTACCTTCCCTAGATCTTCTTTTAATGCTCTTATCTGCTCATCCTTCCTGTACAACTCATCCTTCATTTTTCCTAAATTTCTTCTAGGGTGAAATGTGTGTGATCAGCTTTCTTCTTTCATGTTCCTAGTTTAAGTTTTATGTTCTTAAACCTAAGTTCTAGGACACTAGTGTCAAGTTCAAGAACATGGTTCTTCAACTCAACATTTTTACTTTCACTCTCTTTAGCCCTAGACTCTAGATTTTTGCACTTGGCATTTAGGATCACACATTCCTTAGACAGATCTTCCTTCTCATTGATAATTATCTCAGACTCATCGATGAAGTCTAGTAGTAGCTCAGACAACCTTTCTTTAGACAGAAATTTAATCTTGTCTTTGAGATGAAGAATACTTACCTCTTGTTCATCATCTGATTCTCTGATGGCCATAAGTGCTTGTTCACCTCCAGCTTCATCTTCTGAGTCCTTATCTGATGTTTCTCCCTAGGCAACAACCATAGCCTTTGTTGATCCTTTGTTCAGTTTTGGTTGAACCTATTCCTTCTTCCTGTTCCATCATTCAGCCATTTCCTTCTACCACTCAATTTTCCATTGAGGACAATTCTTGATCATGTGATCAGTTTTACCACATTTGTAGCAACCATCATTGGTCTGTTTCTCAAGAGCCCTTGGTTTGTTGAAGGTTGTACCTCTTGAAGAACCATTTTCTCTCATCAAATACTTTTTGAAATCTCTTGTGATCATAGCCATTTCATCATCCTCCAGATCTGAACCTTCAGCAATTCTGAGAGCCAGACTTCTTTCCTTATTGGGTGCATCCATTTTCATGGTTTGCCTAATTAGTTCATCCATCTTGAGGGTAGCAATATTCTTTGATTCCTGAATAGCAGTGATTTTGCTTTCCCAAGAGACTGGCAGAACTCTTGTCAAAATCTTCTCAACTTTGTCTAATTCAAGAATAATCCTTCCAAGAGACTTAATTTCATTTGTTAGTGTGGTGAACCTTGTATACATCTCTTGGATGGTTTCTCCTTCCTTCACGGTAAAATTCTCTTATTGAGAATACAGCGTTCCTCTGGACCTCTTCACTTGAGGTGTTCCTTCATGAGCCACTTGTAGAGTGTCCCAGATTTCCTTAGCAGTGGTACAACTTTGAATTCTACTGTACTCATCTGGACCCAGTCCACACACAAGCCATTTCTTGGCCTTGGCATTCTTCTCCCATTTCTTCAAATCTTCAGTAGTGCAGTCAGCTCTTGTCTTTGGTATATCCACTCCTTCAGCATTTTTTTTTTGTAGTTACTAGAGGACCATCAATGACTATGTCCCAGAATTCATAGTCTTCTCCTATGATGTCATCCCTCATCCTATTATTCCACCAAGAATAGCACTAACCATTGAAAAGTGGAGGCCTAGCAGTAGATTGCCCTTCCCAATTCCCAGGTGGTGCACTCATTTTGATCTTTTCCTAAGTTGTTAACCTCTTCAAGAATAACCCGCTCTGATACCAATTGATGTTCTAATCATCAATACCATACAAGAGGGGGGTGATTTGTGTGGTACCCAATTTTCCCTCTAGAAGAACCTGGTTCTTCTAGGTGTTCTAACTACTACTGTTTGCGGAATAATAAGTACATAAAATAAAGAACACAGAGATTTTTACGTGGAACACACCTGGCTCAAAAGGTGAAAAACCCACGACCTACTACTCAGTAGGATTTTCCCAAACTTCCACTAAAATCACAGAGTCAAAACAGCATTTACAAAACTCTTTGTAAACCTAAGGATTAACTTTAATCCCGTTGTGGCACACAGCCTCAACTATTGCGACAATTTCAAGTTAGCTATAACTTTAACACTCTAAGTACCTAATACAATTGCTTCTATGAAAGCTAAAAGGTACAACTTTAAACCACCTACTACAATTGAACTAGAATAAAAGAAACACACAATGGAACTGGTTCTTCTATCTCGTTCAAGTAGCTTCAGGAGTGCACACTCAAATATCACATAAATTGCTTGCAAAATCGCCTTGCTCTTTTGCTCTCAATTTAGTTTAACTTCTGCGTTTGTGCAATATCTGTAAAAGAGAACAATCACTGTCATTTAATAGGTTAGCAATTAGAGTTTGATTGGGATTCAATTGCTAATTTTCTATCATAATTGAGTCCTTGAAGATCTCAAACTCCAACACTATCTTTATCCTGGATTGTGTTCTCTTCATAGAAGGAAACTTTATCCCCTTATCCAATATGCAAACTTTTCGATCAGATCAGGAGATATTGCTGCTTGATCAGTATGACTTATCTCCTTCAAGTGCACCTCATATGTATAAGTTGATCATGATTGTGCTTCACAAGATGGACCTGGTCCATGACTGAGTTCATTTGTCATTCTTCAAAACTTCACCTGTTCATAGGCCAACACTAGTGCTGAGGTTCCTTCTATTGATTCTGTGCTCGTTGTTCGTGAGTTTCCTGAGGTATTTCCTTTAGACCTGCCGAGTATGCCACCCGACAAGGATATTGACTATTGCATTGATTTGGCTCCAGGCATTTAGCCCATTTCTATCCTGTCGTATCGTAAGGCCCCGCCGGAGTTGAAAGAGTTGAAGGAACAATTTCAAGGCTTGTTTGAGAAGGGTTTCATTAGGCCGAGTGTTTTGCCTTGGGGTGTGCCGATGTTGTTTGTTAAGAAGAAGGATGGATCGATGAGAATGTGTATTGATTACCAGTAGTTGAACAAGGTTACAATCAAGAATAAGTATCCATTGTCGAGGATTAATGATTTGTTTGATCAGTTTCAGGGTGCCAAGGTATTTTCGAAGATTGACTTAAGATCTGACTACCATCAGTTGAGGATTAGGGCATCTGACGTCCCTAAGACAACTTTCCGCACTCGGTACGGGCATTATGAGTTTTTGGTGATGTCATTCGGGGTGACAAATGTCCCCGCAACTTTTATGGATTTGATGAACCGAGTGTTCAGGCCTTATTTGGATTCGTTCATGGTAGTCTTCAATGATGATATTTTGATTTATTCCCACAACCGGGAGGAGCACGAGCAGCATCTTAGAGTAGTTTTTCAAACCATGAGGGATAGTCAGTTATATGATAAGTTTTCGAAGCGTGAGTTCTGGTTGAGTTCTGTTGCATTCCTGGGTCATGTTGTATCAGCGGAGGGTATTTAGGTTGATCTGAAGAAGATTGAAGCAGTCAAGAACTAGCCTAGATGAGCGTCAGCTATAGAGATTCGGAGTTTCTTTGGATTGGCAGGTTACTATCGTCGATTCGTGGAGGAGTTTTCATCTATCGTAGCCCTGATAACCAAGTTGACCCAGAAGGGTGCCCAGTTCAGATGGTCAGATGAGTGTGAGGAGAGCTTTCGGAAGCTCATGACAGCTCTAACTACGGCACCGGTGTTGGTATTGCCCCCAGGTTTAGGGCCTTATACAGTCTATTATGATGCATCTCGTATTGGACTTGGTGCAGTGTTGATGCAGGATGGCAAGGTCATTGTCTATGCTTCGCGGCAATTGAAGATTCATGAGAAGAACTATCTGGTTCATGATTTGGAGTTGGCAGCCATTGTTCACGCGTTGAAGATTTGGAGGCATTATCTGTATGGCGTGGCATGTGAGGTGTTCACGGATCACAAGAGTCTTCAGTATTTGTTCAAGCAAAAAGAGTTGAATTTGAGATAGAGGAGGTGGTTGGAGTTGTTGAAATATTATAATATCACTATCTTATATCACTCGGGAAAGGCCAATGTGGTGGCCAATGCTTTGACTAGGAAGTCAGCCAGTATGAGCAGTCTTGCTTATATTCCAGTTGGTGAGAGACCGCTTGCTTTGGATGTTCAGGCTTTGGCCAATCAGTTCGTGAGGTTGGATGTTTCTGATACCAGCCGTGTGTTAGCTTGCACAATTGCTTGCTCTTCATTATTGGAGCGTATCCGAGATCAGCAGTATGATGATCCCCATTTGTGTGTTCTCAGAGACACAGTGCAGCACCGAGGTGCCAAGCAGGTTACCTTAGGTGATGATGAAGTTTTGATATTGCAGGGTCGAGTTTATATGCCTAATATGGATGGGCTTCGAGAGTTGATTTTAGAGGAGGCCTATAGTTCCCGGTACTCTATTCATCTGGGCGCCGTGAAGATGTCTCAGGATTTGCGGCAGCATTATTGGTGGCGGAGAATGAAGAAGGGTATCGTTGCATATGTGGCGCGGTGTTTGAATTGTCAGCAAGTTAAGTACGAGCATCAGAGGCCCAGTGGTTCATTTCAAAAGATTGAGATTCCTGAGTAGAAATGGGAGAGTATCACTATGGACTTTGTTGTTAGTCTCCCACGGACTTAGAGGAAGTTCGATACATTGTGGGTTATTGTTGATAAGCTGACCAAGTCAGCGCATTTCATTCCTGTGGTAGTCTCTTATTCTTCCGAGAGGTTAGCTGAGATCTATATCCGGGAGATTGTTCGTCTTCACGGTGTGCCCGAGTCTATTATTTTGGACCGAGGTACGCAGTTTATCTCGCATTTCTGAAGGGCAGTTCAGCGAGAGTTAGGCACACTGGTTGAGTTGAGCAAATCATTTCATCCTCAGACAGACGGGCAGTCCGAGCGGGCTATTCAGATTTTGGAGGATATGCTTTGAGCTTGTGTCATTGACTTTGGAGGCTCGTGGGATTAGTTTTTGCCTTTAGCATAGTTTGCCTACAACAACAGCTACCGGTCGAGTATTCAGATGGCTCCTAATGAGGCTTTATATGGTAGGCGGTGTCGGTCTCCAGTTGGATGGTTTGAGCAGGGAGAGGCTCGGTTATTGGGTACGGATCTAGTTAAGGATTCCTCGGACAAGGTCAGGATCATTCAGGATAGGCTTCGTACAGCTCAGTCCAGGAAAAAGAGTTATGCCGACCGCAAGGTTCGTGATTTGGCATTCATGGTCAGTGAGCGGGTATTGCTTGAAGTGTCGCCTATGAAGGGTATGATGAGATTTGGGAAGAAGGGCAAGCTTAGCACTAGGTTCATTGACCTGTTTGAGATTCTTGATCGAGTGGGGGAGGTGGCTTATAGACTTGCATTGCCGCCGAGCTTATCCGCCGTGCATCCAGTGTTCCATGTGTCCATGCATCAGAAATATCACGGCGATCCATCCTACATGTTAGATTGCAGCACTATCCAGTTGGACAAGGACCTATCTTATGAGGAGGAGTCGGTAGCTATTCTAGACTGGAAGGTTCGTCAGTTGAGATCGAAGAGTTTTCCTTCTGTTCGTGTACAGTTGAGAGGTCAGCCTCCTGAGGCATCGACCTGGGAATCCGAGTCCAATATGCGGAACTGTTATTCCCATCTTTTCCCTGACTAAGGTACTTCCTTCTTCTGTTCGTTCGAGGATGAACTGTTGTTTTAGAGGTGGAGAATGTGATGACCCAAAAGGTCATCACTTGTTTTAAAATAAATTCTGTATTTTGAGGCCTTAAAACCTCTTTTCGCATTACCTCGATTTGCGTGTGCAGTTCGGGCGCGTAGCCGGAAAGCCTAAATGTAAAAATCTGTGAAAAATGATAAATTTTAACTATAAAATGAATTAATTTGACTGCGATCAACGTTTTGGGTAAACGGACCCGGACCCGTGATTTGACAGTCCTAGAGGGTCCGTAGGAAAATATGGAACTTTGGCGTATGCCCATAATCGAATTCTGAGGTCCCAAGCCCGAGAAATGAATTTTTGAAAGAAATTATTTTCTGAAAAATATAAAGGTTTTTTAAAGTGAAAAGTTATGTGAAACCTGTGGTATCGGGCCCGTATTATGGTTCCGGAGCCCGGTACATGTTCAATATGATTTATATGTGTATTCGGTAAAGTTTTGTAAAAACAGAACCCGTTTGGCGTGATTCGGACCTTAAATGCAAATTTGATGTTTAAAGAGGTTTGAGAAATTTCATCGATCTTGAGGTTTAATTCGATGTTCATGATGTTATTTTGGTTATATGAGTACACGAATAAGTCCGTAGGATGTTTTTGAGGTTGTGTGTATATTTGGTTTGGAGCCCCGAGTACTTGGGTGAGTTTTGGATAGGCCACGTGGTGCATCTTGAACTTAGAAAAGTTGCAGATTTCAGCTGTGCATAGCAGGCTGGCAAGCTTCGCATTTTTTGAAGCCTGGCTCGCAAATGCGAGTGGCGGATCACAAATGCGAAGGAAGCCAGGTTAGATCAGTATCACAAATGCGAGATTTCTTTCGCAAATGCAAAAATCCCTGTCCCAGCCTTGAGTCGCAAATGCGATGAAGTTGTCGCAATTACCAAGTCGCAAATGCGACCAGCTGTTCGCAAATGCGAAGATCCTATTTTCCTGAAGGGTTTGCAAATGTGAACCCTGTCTCGCATTTCCCAGCTTAGCAGAGGTCGGGGTTCGCAAATTTCGAACCCCTGTTCGCAAGTCCCATACCAGCGACCTGCAACTTTTATGCTTAGCCAATTTTGAACCCATTTTTCACATCTTTTCAAAACACAAACTCCTTTGGGCGATTTTCCAAGAACAACTCTACTTCCAAATCGATTGTAAGTTAATTTTAACTCACTTCCTTCAATCATTAATATCTTTTAACATGATTTCAACTTAAAATCAATGGTTTTCATGGGAGAAATTGGGTGTTTTGGGTAGAACCTAAGTTTTTTAAAAATTGGGGATTTGGACCTCGATTTGAGGTCCGATTTCAAAACAAATTATATATTTGGGTTCGTGGGGGAATGGGTAATCAGGTTTTGGTTCTAAGCTCGGGTTTTAACCATGTGGGTCTGGGGCGATTTTTGACTTTTTGGGCAAAACTTTGGAAAACGCATTTTTATGCATTCAAATTGATTCATTTGGCGTTTAGTGATGTAATTAAGTAACTTGTGACTAGATACGAGTGCATTGGTGGTGGAATCAAGGGGTAAAGCTAATTGAATCGTGAATTGTGTTCGTGGCCTCGAGGTAAGTGTTTGGTCTAACCTTAGCTTGAGGGATTAGGAGTTGAGTCCTATTTACGATGTGGTAATTGTTGAGTATGACGTATAGGCATGGTGACGAGTATCTACATGTTGGTATCTAGCATGCCCGTGAGTCTTTATATTGTGATTATCGTGACTTCGTTGTATCTTTCATGCCTTAGTGGTGGTTTCTATTTGCGGTATAAAGTTGGTGGAAGGAATTGTGATCTATGAACCTTGAAGAGCGTTGGCTCGAGTTATATAATGAACTGTGAAAGTTTAAGTGATAATTGAACCTCTAGAGCATTGGCTCGAGTTGTGAAGTGAATAATGAAGCAAAAGTGAGAAAGAGAAGAGATCATTATGTTGTCACCCTTGCCGGGCTATTGTTAATTTATTTGTTATCTCCCTTGCCGGGATGTTGATATTATTGATGTTGTTCCCTTGCCAGGATTAAATTGTTGAATTTGTTCCCTTGCCAGAATTTTTATTGCAATTTCATTTGTTCCCTTGCCCTATTGTTTGTGATTGTTGTTTGGGTAAGGAAGAGAGTTAAAGCACGAAGGGTGATGCCGTGCATTGTTTGTTTTGTGAGGAAAGAGTGTAAAGCACGAAGGGTGATGCCATGTATGATTGTGAGGAAAGAGTGTAAAGTAATAAGGGTGATGCAGTGCCGCACGATGTACCATTTCGTGCCGATTATATTGATTATATGGTGAGGAAAGAGAGTAAAAGCACGAAGGGAGATGCCGTGTACATTTTTATTATATGATTACTTTGGTGAGGACGAGAGTAAAAGGACGAAGGGTGATGCCGTGCATTTGTTGATTTCTGGTTCTTTGTTGATATCCGAGTTATATTGTTCCTTTTATTACTTGATGTCTTTCTATTCGAAATTGTTATCTCCCCCACAACATGCTTCCCCTCCCATTTTTACTGGTTATTTCTGTATTTCTTTCAGCTGTATATGTATTTGAACTGCACAGGTTTATTTGGTAGTCTGGTCATAGCCTTGTCACTACTTCGCCGAGGTTAGGCTAGAAACTTACCAGCACATGGGGTTGGTTGTGTTGATACTACACTCTGCACTATGTGCAGATCTCGGAGCAGCTTTTGGACCGTAGTGTGGAAGCTACCTTCAGTCCACCCGGAGATCCAAGTTAAGACCTGCAGGCGTCCGCACGCCCTGGCGTTTCCCTCTATCCCTATTTCCTGTTTCATCTTCCTTCTATTCAGAAACAGTGTACTGTTATTTCTTCAGACTTTGTATGTAGCAATATTAGATAGTGTGTGACACTGTGACACCAGGTTTTGGATGGTTAAGGCTTAAGTATTTGTAATAGATACAGTTTCATATATTTTATTATTGTCTTCCGCTTAGATTTGAATTTCCGCTGTTATAACGTTATCGCCTTATATTTGTTATAAAGAAATAATCAGTTAATGAAGTAATTAGATCAAAGGTTTGGCTTGCCTAGCTCACATTAGTAGGCGCCATCACGACTCTTAAGGGTGAGAAATCCGGATCGTGACAACAACCAAGACCAACAAATACTATAAATAGATTATCCTCATATTTATAACTAGATCCATCATACAGAAGTTAAGAAAAAGAGTTTTGAAGAGCAATCTAGTCACTAATGGAGGCCAAGAAAAACACCATTAGCATACTAATGGTACCATGGCTAGCTCATGGTCACATAAGTCCATTTCTAGAGCTAGCCAAGAAACTCACAAATAGAAACTTCCACATTTACATGTGTTCCACTCCCGTAAATCTAAGCTCCATCAAGTAAAATGTAATAGAGAAATATTCCCAGTCAATAAAATTAGTTGAGATTCATCTTCCATCTTTGCCAAATCTTCCTCCCCATTACTGTGAGCACATGATTTTTGCCTTACGAAAACTACTCCAAAATAAATCAAAAAATAAAATAAATTTCTTTTACTGTGTAATTCTTGAATTTGTGTGGTGTTAATTATTTGTGTTATGTCCGTAAATTTTACTTTGTCATAATAAAATGAAAATTAAAATAAAATACATGTTGCATGCATATAGGATTTAATTATGTATTTGAAAGATAATTTAAATAAAATCACCAAAATATGCATTTCGTTCTATTTTTTTTATATTCCACTGTGTGATTAATGTTTTATCTGTATGTTGAATAGTTGTTATGAAGTGATTAATATTTTTGTGTAAGGTTAAAAATTGTTTTATAATTTTTGTTAGGATTTTTTAATGATAAATAATAAAATAGAATAAAAAAAAGAATATATAAGTTGTAAAATAAAAATTGGACCTCGATTAAAATCCAGGCCCAAATCAAATTACCCCCCCCCCCACAGCCCAATCCAACATCCCCCTGTCCGGTCCAATTCGAACAAGCCTAAACGACGCCGCATGAGATACCTCAAATCTGAGCCGTTGATTCATTGCAATCAAACGGTCCAGTTCAGCTTCTGCATAAATGAAACGACGACGTTTAAGGGCAACTAGATCTGAACCGTTCATCCATCTTGATCCCACGGTCTTAAAAATTCACCCAAACCCGGATCCATTTCAACCCTGGGTTGACCCCTTTCCCCAACTTAAATCAAACGATGTCGTTTGGATAAGTGGATTGATCTCAACTGTGCATCTTAATTGATCCAACGGATGAGATCAATCCACCCCACCCCTATATAAGGCTCAAGCCCCTACCCCGGCCCCTAACTGAACACCCCCCTCCTCTCACTGTTCATCGTCCCTTCCAAAACTCACCCCTAACCCTAGCCTCCCTAGGATCCCACCGCCTGAAACCCGGCGGCATCAACGCCACCGGTCACCAAAATAACACCCTAGAATTCCCTGAACATCCTCTACACAGATCTAACCTTAGTTTTCTTCGAATCAGACCCCAACTCTTCGAATACTAAATCGAAGGTGGGTCTGAAAACTCCAACCTTTCCAATAGCTTCCAAAATAACACCATAGCTTCCCCTAACCACCCTAGGTATGGATCTGTTGCTTGTTTGGTTCGAATCACTTCCGAGCTTCTCGAATCTTCTTTTGAAGATTCGAATCAAACAAGAACAAACTCAGATCTGTTCTAAATTGACACCAAATGACCCCTAGGTTACCCTCACCCTTGTGTCGCATTTGGTCCCCCTCGAATCTGACCAGAAATGGTTAAGTCCCAAATCGAATCTTCAAAAAACCTAGAAATACCAGACTTTTGGATTCTGCCCAAATTAAATAAAGATTGAGGTTTAATCGACCTTAGTCGAAGTATTTTCAGTGGAAAATACTTCGACTAAGGTCTGTTTGATTTCAAACAAAGTCCGAATCCAAGTTGAGTTCGAGTCCGTATGAAGTTTGAAGATTCAGAGGTATTTTTCTATTTCTTTTGTGTATTCTACGTGTATTGTTGTTTGTCTTAATAGCCTGTTAATTTTTCATGATTTTATTTGATTAATTCTGTCATCTTTGTCTCATGCCCGTCTATATGATCAAATATGAAACTATTTCTGTTGGTTGTGATTATTTACAATGTAAGTAATCGACTCGATTAAGTTCGTCGATTAGTTATAATATGAATTCTCATTTATGATAATGCTAATGGAAACAGTCTGCTTCTATTGTTTTAGACTGATTATGGACAAATGTTGTAAATAGTCTACTGATTAATACTTGTCAATTAAATCATGTTTGTTTGCAAATCAGTAAATTCAAATGTATGATGTGTATATATTGTTTTCTGAACAGGGCATTGTCAATATATTGACAATGCTCCTATGTTTGTTTGATTTTAGTTCAAAGTTGAAGTTCAGTGTAATTTGTTATGTTGAAATTCAGTATAATGTTGTTGAGATGTTAGGTAAATTCAATTTCACAATTGTTGGGTAGATACAACTGTGTTAGGAACTTAAGAGAATTGGTATTAGCTGTTTTAAATCAGGTTGATAATTAGGTTTGAACAGATTTTTAAATCTGTTTCATAATAGATTCTGATCTTGTATTAATGGGCAGTAATAACAGTAGGATTTCAGGGCATTTCTGGGAATGAAACAGTAACAAATAGTGTTAGTACTAGTGTGCTGGAAGTGGAGTGTTAGTGGTTGTTAATCTAATAGGATAATAGGAAACCAAAGGAAGTGGAGGGGCTAAAAATAAAGTAAAGGTATCCTTAGTGCTGTTTGAATAAGAAAAAGCAGTTCAGTGGCAGATTTTAAGGGAAAATCTGCCTTAGATAACAAAAAGAGGGTCCAGGCAGCACTTAAAAAGAAAGGGACAGACCTGTATAAATACAGGAAAAAAAACAGATTTTTAAGAGGAGACTTTAAGAGCTCTTTGAAGAAAGAAAAACAAGGAAAAAAGAGAGCTTTCAGGCAGATTTTAAAAGAGAAAAAGATCAGTCTTTGAGAGAGAAAGAAAGGAGAGAAAACAGAAAGAAAGAAAGGAGAAGAAAAATCAGATTTTAAGAGGAGAGTTTTAAAAAATAGGAAGAAGAAAACAGAAACAGAAAAAAAAAATACAGTCAGAAACAGGAATCCGAAACAGGAAGAAATTGAAATCTGAAAAAATGTTATCCTCCTAGAATCAGTCTGTTGTTTGTGCAATTATTTTTGTGTGAATATTATTCAGTTTGAATCTGAAATCTTTCCCTCAAGTTTCTGTCACTGTTCATCTGGGTTAACGGGTCTTGTTCAGACTTGCTGTGTTATCGGTACATTCTACTGATTTTGTTATTGCTGCTACTGCTGAAATTTACTCCTTCTACCTTCATTTTCAGGTACATGTCTTTTAAATTTTATGTTGGAAAGAGATTCAACATGACTAATCAATGAAGCTTGAATTGCAATTCTGTTTTCCATTTGTCCAAGTTCATCAGTTTAAATTTCATTTTTGTTTCATGTTAGTTAATTAGTAGTGAATTCAATTTGATAGCTATGAGTTAATTGTCTTACTTTGAAATTCGTATAAAGCTTTGTAATAATGTTAGCCCTTCATCTCATTAGTTTAGTCATGTTTGAACTGTCAAGGTAGGAAACATGACATAAAGATTGGCCATTAACTAGGCCTTGTGACGTTGTTAGTTGAATAAAGAATAGCGTGAAAATGTCAAAACCATATTGCTAGTTTATTCTGATATCTGATTTAGTTGTGGAAGGAATGATATAAGTTGTACGTTCTTATGTGGCATTATAACAGGTATCTATAGAACCATTAGTGGATGGTAAGTTGAGTTGTTATGGCTCATTATGATGTTAAAGTGCTACGAATGTTTCAAGACATACAAATATGTGGCATGTAAGGCAATGTTGGGAGATATCAAGTAGTTCCTGATGATGAAGATTTGAGTATGCAAGTAATCGAATTACACCCAGAAGCCACTATTCCCGAGGCTCTACTTCAGCAGATGTGGAATGGATGTCGATACTTAAAAAGTGATACTCAAGTCCCAGACACTACAAAGGGTGAGATAAATCCTGGATATGCAAGGTGGTTTGAAAAACGGTCTCGCGTGGATGATGTACCAGAGCCTGAGCTAAGAAGGCCAACAAAAAGACCCCATGTTCAAAACTTCAATGATAAAATCCAAGAGCGGTTGATCTGGGGAGAAAAGGAAAAAGGGTACAAAGCAACTATCCATGCCCTAAAAGAAAATCTGAGAAGCCTCAGTTTGGAGAAAGATTTGCAAGCACAAGAAGCCGAAGGCGAGAAGAAGAGTCTAGCTTGTGAGAATGAAAATCTTCATGCTCGATTCCAAAAAATGAAAAGAGTTTCTGAAACGCCAAAGAGGAGCTGGAAGGATCAAAAAACCATCGCCAATCTCTTTGAAAGAATGCAAGATTATGATTCCATTCTTGCGGAAAACGAAAGGGCATTGAGCAAAGCAAAAGAAAGGATCCAGCAATTAAACGAAGAAGCCAGATCTTAATAAGGAACGCCAAGATAGGCAATCCGAAAAAGACAGGGCACAATTCAAGAAGGAAAAAGACCATTGGATACGATCAGAAAACCAGCTTCGTGCACAACTAGAAGAGGCAAGAAGATGCAACAGAGAACATCAACAAGCAGACCTCGACAGAGAAAGAGCGCAAGCAAGATTAGAGCAGGCCAGACTCCGAGCTCTGTTAGAATCAGCTCTAGATCGTGAAAACCGTGTCAGAGATATAGCCACCACTCGTCAGCAGCAATTGCAAGACCAAGACCAACGTCTCCAAGGTTTCAGGGCACAAATCCATGACCTGGCAGTCTTCACATCTCAAAGTTATGTAAACTACCAAGGAATGGATTATGAAAGGTTTACAGAGCATGCGCCCACTTTTGCTCGTCATCTAGCAATGGAGTTGGAAAGGATGTATCGTACGCTGGGAGGTCATCCAGGTCAAGCTCCACATTGAGCAAATAGTCTAATAATATACAACACAAGTGGAAAGTGGGGCACGTTGTGAGATGTTAAGAATTGTATCTTTTATTTTGATTTAAGTGTGTGTGTTTCAAGCCATTTTCTTAAAGTTTTCAAATGTAATTCCATCTTTGTGTAATGAATAAAAGTGATTGCCTTTAGTCCGAACTACGCAAGGTCTGATTCATGTGAGGCATGATACGTAGGCAATCTCTAAGATTCGACCACCACGATAAAAGATATATATAATAAATAAAAGTGAATAACAATAAAAATTTCAAGAAAGCTGGGACGACACAAGCAGCCGAGCAAATGCATAATAGAAAGGGATTATTTGTCTAGGAGCATTGCATCTCAACGTGTGATTATATATGTGTTAAACTCTCAAAACTAACAAGTTTGTTCATTTCAGAATTCAAGCAGTTAGTTTCTCTAAAGAGTATACTGGCATATTATCACTATCACACAAGATCAAAAGGACCAATACCCGAAAGTATGTCTATCCCAGATGTTGACACAGGTATGGAGCTAGAGGAGATGGATGTCGGGAAAATGAAAGAAGAGATGTTTAAACTCAAGCAGCAAATGGCTGAGATGTACCAAGCCTGGTCTACAGGACAGTTACCCCCATCTTACCCAAATAACCCTGCTCCATCAATGACCCAAACTCAGGATAATATTACCACTGAATTATCCCCAAATTTCCCCATTTACCAGCACTACCGAGGCACCACCTCTCAGACACCGCAGTCTCCACCTCCGAAACCAGTTCCATATTTTCCTCCACCTATGACTCCTGTTTTCGTAGCATCTCCCCCTGCTACATTCCACAAATCTCCTAGTGAGCCTACATTCCAGGCCCAGGACAACCAATATTACCCCCCGGAGCCTACCCTCAAAGCCTCCGAAATCCATTCAATTACTCCTCGTTTTGACCTCCCAACCGAAATTGACAAACCAGCCAAAAATGCTGAACAAGAAGAGATGTTCAGGAAGGTCAAGAGTCTAGAACAATCGTTCAGAGATATGCGAGGATTAGGCGGGCAAATCAGTGTAGCATACAAAGATTTGTGCTTATTCCCCAATGTACAATTACCAGTTGGCTTCAAAATGCCCAAATTTGGCCTATACAACCGGCACGGCGACCCAGTAGCCCACTTAAGGGGTTTCTGTAGCAAGATGCGAGGAGCTGGGGGAAAGGATGAATTATTGATGGCTTACTTCAGTCAAAGTTTAAGTTGGAGTGGTATACACGCCAGGACCATAGGAGATGGTACACCTGGGATGACCTGGCACAGGCATTCGCATACCACTTCCAATACAATCTGGAAATCATCCCAGATCGATTATCTTTGACAAAATTTGAGAAGAAACACAATGAAAGTTTCAGAGAGTATGGTTTTCGGTGGAGAGAACAGGCAGCAAGAGTGGATCCTCCTATGAAGGAGAGCGAAATGGTAGACTACTTCCTCCAAGCCTTGGAGCCAACTTACTATGCCCATCTGGTTTCAGCGGTTGGAAAATCATTCAACGAAGTGGTGAAGATGGGAGGTATGGTGGAAGAAGGTCTCAAAACAAATAAAATTATGAGCTATTCAGCAATTAAGGCAACTACTCAAGCTATTCAAGGCGGGGTAGGAGGAATCGGAAGAAAGAAGAGGGAGGAAGCAGCGGTAGTTGATTCAGGAATTTGGTCGGGACCCAGAGGTTCACCGCTTTACTATAATCAACAACGACCTCGCCAATCAGCTTACCACCATGATTCATCCCAACACTACTATCACCCTTCGGAGCCTCATTTCTCCATTAACCATGCTCAAGCATACAATCAGCCACCTGTTCACACCAATTGGCGTGCTCCTGCCACACCAAGTACTTACCCACGAGCCTATCCCGGACCAGGTTTCAGGCCGAGGCCAGCGTTCAGGGGGGAAAGAGAACAGAAAAAGAAAACTTACACTCCATTGGGAGAGTCTTACACTAGTCTGTTCCACAGGCTGAGATAGCTAGACATGCTGAGACCAATACAATCCAAGCTACCCAATCCTCCTCCAAAGAATCTGGATTACACCATTAGCTGTGAATATTGCTCCGGTGCACCAGGCCATGATACGGAGAAATGCTGGCATTTAAAAAATACAATACAATAGCTGATTGATACTAATAAAATCGAGGTTCAAACCCTCGAAGCCCCAAATATTAATAGAAATCCAATGCCAGCCCATCAAGAGGCTAATATGATAGAAATCATACAAGCTGATGGGGAGACAAAGAAGCCGTCACAAACTGTCATGGTGATCAAGTCTCATGAAGCCAAATCAGATAAGCAGTTAACAGAGGAGAAGCCGGTACCTAAGCAGAACAGAAATGGTGATGGACCATCTATGATAATCGAGGAGGGATCATCGAGCAAAGTTGCCGCAAAACAAGAAAGGCCGAAAGTGATAGTACCAGGGGTTGCTAACAAACCCATTGTATTCGTGGAAGGAGCCCGTACAGATCGGGTTATTATCGCACCTGTAATCCAGCTGCCGGTCATCAACAACAAAGCCATCCCATGGAACTACGAACGGGTGACTGTAATGTACAAAGGAAAAGAAGTCAAGGAAGAAGTGTGTGAGGTGCAAGGCTTGACTCGTTCGGGAAGATGTTTTACGCCCGAAGAGTTAAGAAAAACTAAAAACAATCCAACACCAATAAAGAGAGCTGTGACGGAAGAAGAGGCGGAAGAGTTTTTAAGAAAAATGAAACTCCATGATTATTCTGTTGTGGATCAATTAAAGAAGACGCCCGCTCAAATTTCATTGTTGTCATTACTGATTCATTCAGAGGAGCACCGTCTGGCTTTGATGAAAATCCTGAATGAGGCTCATGTTCCTGAAAAGATCTCCGTAAATCATTTAGGAAGAATAGCCAACAGAATCTTTGAGACAAACAGAATTACATTTGCTGATGATGAATTACCTGTGGAAGGTACTGAGCACAACAGAGCTCTTTACCTCACCGTGAAATGTGAAAACTCCGTAGTAACCCGGGTATTGGTTGACAATGGGTCAAGTGCAAACATCTGCCCTCTCTCCACTTTAAGCAAATTAAAAATTAAAGAGGAGAGGATCCAGAAAAATAGTATCTGCGTACGGGGGTTTGACGGTGGAAGCAGAGATTCATTTGGCGACATAGTGTTGGAACTAACAATAGGGCCGGTTGAATTCACAATGGAATTTCAAGTGTTGGACATAACTGTTTCTTACAACTTGTTGTTGGGTCGACCATGGATCCATGCTGCTAAAGCAGTCCCGTCAACACTACATCAGGCTGTCAAGTTTGAATGGGATCATCAAGAAATAGTTGTGCATGGGGAAGAAAGTTTAAATGCTCGCAGCAGTACCATTGTACCGGTCGAGGGAACAGAAAATGACCAGGGACCATGGGTATAGCAAGTATCCGACACAGTGTCGGTAGAGAAAATTCCTGAGGGGAAATACCTTCCGAATCCAAAGATATCCTCTGCATCAGTCATGATAGCTTATGAAATGTTAAAGAATGGTTTTATACCCGGCAAAGGCTTGGGCTTATATTTGCAAGGAATTATACAACCAGTATCTCTCCCCGAGAACTGGGGAACATTCGGTTTGGGGTTCATACCCACCGTAAATGACGTGATAAAGGCCAGAAAGTTGAAACATAAGGCATGGGATCTTCCAAAACCAGTCCCACATCTGTCAAAATCTTTTGTCAAGACCGGTGCTAGAAATCGCCCGATAACAACAATTCCTAAATCCCGGGTCAATCCTGAGGAGAAGTTGATTGAAAGATTCGAGAAGTTGTTTGATGATGTGAATATGTTGGAAAGCGGAGAAGGGTGTAGCAACGCGGAAGTTCAATTCGTTGGGCCAGAAACAAAGCTTAATAATTGGAAAGCCACTCCTCTCCCCATTCGAAAGGAGTCTTGGTAGTTTATTTTGATTTTCTTTCAAGTTTGTTTGGGTTACTTCAGGGTTGTAATCCCAAAGCTTATCTTACAGTTTGTTTGAAGTGTGCAAAACCTTGTTATCTTTCATCATCCAATAAAAAGCAGTTTCCTTTTTATTATCATTCCTGATAGTTTTCTTTTCTTTTTCCTGTACAGTTCTTTTTACACTGGCTCTAGTGATATGGCATGCATGAGGAATCCTCAGCCCAGTCTTAAAAATCAATCTGGTTCCGAAATATTAATTCAAGAAATATATTGTGATTATGAATCAGAATATGATGAAGATGAGGTTTTTGAAGAGATTAGTAAAGAGTTAATTCACTTTGAGGAAAAAATCAAACCTAACTTGAGTGATACCGAGGACATCAATATAGGGGACACGAGTAATATCCGAGAAACTAAAATAAGTGTCCATCTGGAACCAAAGATCCGAGAGGAGTTAATTAAAGCACTCATAGAATTCAAAGATGTTTTTGCATGGTCGTATGACGACATGCCGGGCCTGAGCACTGATTTAGTGGTTCACAAATTGCCCACCAATCCAACGGTGCCTCCTGTCAAGCAAAGGCTGAGAAAATTCAAGCCTGACATGAGTGTGAGAATTAAGGAAGAAATCACCAAACAATTGGAAGCAAAGGTCATTCGAGTCACTCGATATCCTGTTTGGTTGGCTAATATCGTTCCTGTACCAAAGAAAGACGGCAAAATTAGAGTATGCGTCGACTACCGCAATCTCAACAAAGCAAGTCCAAAGGATAATTTCCCATTACCCAATATCCATATTTTGATCGACAATTGTGCCAAGCATGATATAGGATCTTTCGTGGATTGTTATGCCGGGTATCATCAAATTCTAATGGATGAAGAAGACGCAGAAAAGACGGCATTCATCACACCATGGGGAACTTATTGCTACCGGGTAATGCCATTCGGTTTAAAGAACGCCGGAGCAACCTATATGAGAGCAATGACCACAGTGTTTCATGATATGATACACAAGGAGATTGAGGTATACGTGGACGATGTGATCATAAAATCAAAGCATTAGGCCGACCACGTTGGGGATTTGAGGAAGTTCTTCTTAAGACTTCGCAGGTACAACCTCAAGCTTAACCCTGCCAAATGCGCATTTGGAGTTCCATCTGGAAAGTTGCTAGGATTCATAGTCAGTCGACGAGGCATCGAGCTAGACCCATCAAAAATCAAAGCCATCCAAGAATTGCCACCTCCAAAGAACAAAACTGAAGTAATGAGTTTGTTGGGAAGGTTAAATTACATCAGCAGGTTTATTGCTCAGCTCACAACAACCTGTGAACCAATTTTCAAATTGTTGAAAAAGGATGCTGCGGTCAAATGGACCGATGAGTGTCAAGAAGCGTTCGATAAGATAAAAGGGTACTTATCAAACCCACCCGTGTTGGTCCCGCCAGAGCCAGGAAGACCTTTGATTCTTTACTTGACAGTCTTGGAAAATTCATTTGGTTGTGTATTGGGGCAACATGACCTCACTGGCAGAAAAGAACAGGCCATCTATTACCTTAGCAAGAAATTCACAGCCTATGAGGTTAAGTATACTCATCTGGAAAAGACATGTTGCGCCTTGACTTGGGTAGCTCAAAAGTTGAAACACTATTTGTCGTCCTATACTACTTACCTCATTTCTCGTCTGGATCCATTGAAATATATTTTTCAAAAGCCTATGCCAACGGGAAGACTTGCAAAGTGGCAGATATTGCTCACAGAATTTGACATCATCTATGTGACTCGGACTGCAATGAAAGCCCAAGCACTGGCTGATCATTTAGCCGAAAACCCGGTCGATGAGGAATACGAGCCGTTGAAAACCTATTTTCCTGATGAAGAAACAATGCATATCGACGAGGTGGAGCGAATTGAAAAACCTGGCTGGAAACTTTTCTTTGATGGAGCCGCTAACATGAAAGGAGTCGGGATAGGAGCCGTAATCATTTCTGAAACAGGGCATCACTATCCTGTTACGGCTCAATTGCGATTTTATTGCACCAATAATATGGCTGAATATGAAGCTTGCATTTTGGGGTTAAGGCTAGCCGCAGACATGGGTATCCGAGAAATCTTAGTCATGGGAGATTCGGATCTTTTGGTACATCAAATTCAAGGAGAATGGGAAACCCGAGACTTGAAGCTCATACCATACCGACAATGTCTACATGATCTTTGTCAGCGGTTTCAATCAGTGGTGTTCCAACATATTCCAAGAATCCATAATGATGTAGCAGATGCATTGGCTACCTTGGCATCAATGTTGCATCATCCGGATAAAGTTTATGTAGATCCGATACATATTCAAGTCCACGATCAGCACGCTTATTGCAATATGGTCGAAGAAGAATTTGATGGTGAACCATGGTTCCACGACATCAAGGAGTATATCAGGATGGGGATATATCCCGCACAAGCCACAGGAGATCAAAAGAGGACCATTAGACGATTGGCAAATGGATTCTTCTTAAGCGGAGGAGTTTTGTATAAAAGAACACCAGATCTTGGATTATTAAGATGCATAGATGCCAGACAAGCTACAGCTGTCATGTCTGAAGTACATTCGGGAGTTTGCGGACCCCACATGAGTGGATATGTGTTGGCAAAGAAAATCCTCCAAGCTGGTTACTATTGGCTTACCATGGAGCGAGATTGTATCAGTTTTGTGCGCAAGTGTCATCAATGCCAGATACACGGAGATTTGAATCATTCTCCACCATCCGAGTTGCACACAATGTCGGCACCATGGCCTTTCGTTGCCTGGGGCATGGATGTGATTGGACCAATTGAGCCGGCAGCATCCAATGGGCACAGGTTCATTCTGGTAGCCATTGATTATTTTACCAAATGGGTTGAGGCCAAGACATTCAAATCGGTGACCAAGAAAGCTGTGGTCGATTTTGTCCACTCAAATATCATATGTCGATTCGGAATCCCAAAGGTGATCATCACAGATAACGGTGCTAATCTTAACAGCAACTTAATGAAGGAAGTATGTCAACAGTTTAAGATTACACATCGCAACTCTACCCCATATCGGCCCAAGGCGAATGGAGCAGTCGAAGCAGCCAACAAAAACATAAAGAAGATACTTCGGAAAATGGTAGAAGGTTCAAAACAATGGCATGAAAAATTACCATTTGCATTATTGGGATACCGCACTACTGTTCGCACTTCAGTAGGAGCAACTCCTTATTTGTTGGTATATGGCACTGAAGCAGTAATTCCTGCAGAAGTTGAGATTCCTTCCCTTCGGATCATCGCTGAAGCAAAGATTGATGATGATGAATGGGTCAAAACCCGTCTGGAACAGTTAAACTTGATTGATGAAAAACGATTGGCCGCAGTATGTCATGGTCAATTATATCAAAGAAGAATAGAAAGAGCATACAACAAAAAGGTGCGTCCACGGAAGTTTGAAGTGGGTCAGCATGTGCTGAAACGTATTCTTCCACATCAGGTTGAGGCAAAAGGCAAATTTGCCCCGAATTGGCAAGGACCATTCATTGTGACCAGAGTATTATCAAATGGTGCACTATGCTTAACAGACATTGAAGGCAAATGCATAGACATGGCAATCAATTCTGACGCGGTAAAGAGATATTATGCATAACTTTTTGAATGTTTGTATTTAGTATTATTTCGAAGATTGGAATGACAAAGGCAATTTATTCTGCTATCCAAACACTATACCATTTGTTTCCCCTTCGAGCCATATTTGTTTCTTTCTTACCCTCTCTTGGAATCAATAAAAAAAACAAAAAAATAATAATAATAATAATAAAAAAAAATCATCTCTATTATCTAGTGAACTACGTTTGACCTGATTCCTCAAAGAAGGATACGTAGGCGCCTCACGGCTCGGTCATAGGGTACACAACATACACAATGTGCACGAAAAGAAACATTAAGAGACCCCAATCAAGAAACTGGGGCAGGAATTGTATTGGCAATAAGAAAAGATTCCAAGAGTTGTAATTTTAAACTCATACCAAAGCTATTTAGCTTTTAATACCTTTTCCATTTCTAACCCCATACCAAAAAGACCTTTCGATCAATCTTAGAAAAATGTTGAGGCAAGCAAATGAAGATGGTTCATAACACTCTGGTACAAACAAGAAAAAAAGTAAAAATGAGAGAGTCTTATAGGTGAAAACCCACACGGGCACCATAAGGCGACGGAAGTTGAGAGAAAAGTAAAAATGAGAGAGTCTTATTGGTGAAAACCTTCATAGGCACCATAAGGTGAAAAGTAAGTGAGAAATGAACAAATGAGGAAGGTTTGTCGGTGAAAACTCTTTGAGATATTGCAAGTCCAACAGGTCTGTGAAATAAAAAATGAAGATGGATTGCGGAAATTTTGGGGAAAACAAAAATGAGACAATTAAGAGGAGATTGATTAAAAGACTGGGTTGATTAATCCGAAATGCATACCCTGATCATTGGCGTCAGTAACTCCAATCAGATAAGTTTTATTCCTTCTTCGATAGTCATCCAAATTTGTATTTTTCTTTTCATTCTATAAATTGTCGAAATCAGCGCGTTTCGTCACTAATAATCTTACTTTTCTAAAGCTTTGAGATAAGTTTTATTCCAAACAAATAAGAAGGAATGTCAAGGTCTACTACCAAGATTCAAGGTTACCTGATGCAAAAATACGGCCATGAAAGGTAGGAGATAAAAAGATATTGGTGTAAGAAAAGTGAAATCAAAAGTGGATCAGCAAAGTCAGAAGGGACATATGATTACAAGTTAAAAGGATTTGAAGGAAAACATACAGAGGGAAATCCTATAGTCAAGGATCAATCACAAAGACAAAATAGTCTTTTTCAACCATTCTAAGGCAATAAAACAAGACGAAGAAGAAGCCCCACCATCGGCAGGAATACCCCAGTTAACCACCCTGCTTTTAACTAACGAAGTTTTTTTTTTATTTAAAACAGGGGCAAAAACAACATTTGTGTCAGGCGTCCACCTGGAGAATGAGGATGAAGAAAAGAAGAAGTCAGGCGTCCACCTGGAGAATAAGGATAAGAATTGAAGAAATCAGGCGTCCACCTGGAGAATGAGGATGAGAAAAGAAGAAGTCAGGCGTCCACCTGGAGAATGAGGATAAGAATTGAAGAAATCAGGCGTCCACCTGGAGAATGAGGATGAGAATTAAATAAGTCAGGCGTCCACCTGGAGAATGAGGATGAGAAAAGAAGAAGTTAGGCGTCCACCTGGAGAATGAGGATAAGAATTGAAGAAATCAGGCATCCACCTGGAGAATGAGGATGAGAATTAAAGAAGTCAGGCATCCACCTGGAGAATGAGGATGAAGAATTGAAGAAGTCAGGCGTCCACCTGGAGAATGAGGATGAGAAAAGAAGAAGTCAGGCGTCCACCTGAAGAATGAGGATGAAGAATTAAAGAAATTAGGCGTCCACCTGGAGAATGAGGACGAGAATAAAAGAAGTCAGGCGTCCACCTGGAGAATGAGGATAAGAAAAGAAGAAGTCAGGCGTCCACCTGGAGAATGAGGATGAAGAAAAGAAGAAGTCAGGCATCCACCTGGAGAATGAGGATAAGAATTAAAAAAGTCAGGCGTCCACCTGGAGAATGAGGATGAAGAAAAGAAGAAGTCAGACGTCCACCTGGATAATGAGGATAAGAATTGAAGAAATCAGGCATCCACCTGGAGAATGAGGATGAGAAAAGAAGAAGTCAGGCGTCCACCTGGAGAATGAGGATAAGAATTGAAGAAATCAGGCGTCCACCTAGAGAATGAGGATGAGAATTAAAGAAGTCAGGCGTCCACCTGGAAAATGAGGATGAGAAAAGAAGAAGTCAGGCGTCCACCTGGAGAATGAGGATAAGAATTGAAGAAATCAGGCGTCCACCTGGAGAATGAGGATGAGAATTAAAGAAGTCAGGCGTCCACCTGGAGAATGAGGATGAAGAATTGAAGAAGTTAGGCGTCCACCTGGAGAATGAGGATGAGAAAAGAAGAAGTCAGGCGTCCACCTGGAGAATGAGGATGAGAAAAGAAGAAGTCAGGCGTCCACCTGGAGAATGAGGATGAAGAATTAAAGAAATCAGGCGTCCACCTGGAGAATGAGGATGAGAATTAAAGAAGTCAGGCGTCCACCTGGAGAATGAGGATGAGAAAAGAAGAAGTCAGGCGACCACCTGGAGAATGAGGATGAAGAAAAGAAGAAGTCAGGCGTCCACCTGGAGAATGAGGATAAGAATTAAAGAAGTCAGGCGTCCACCTGGAGAATGAGGATAAAGAATTAAAGAAGTCAGGCGTCCACCTGGAGAATGAGGATAAAGAAGTGAAGAAATCATGCGTCCACCTGGAGAATGAGGATGAGAATTAAAGAAGTCAGGCATCCACCTGGAGAATGAGGATGAGAAAAGAAGAAGTCAGGCGTCCACCTGGAGAATGAGGATGAAGAATTAAAGAAGTCAGACGTCCACCTGGAGAATGAGGATAAGAATTAAAGAAGTCAGGCGTCCACCTGGAGAATTAGGATAAGAATTAAAGAAGTCAGGCGTCCACCTGGAGAATGAGGATGAAGAATTAAAGAAGTCAGGCGTCCACCTGGAGAATGAGGATTAGAAAAGAAGAAGTCAGGCGTCCACCTGGAGAATGAGGATGAAGAATTGAAGAAATCAGGCGTCCACCTGGAGAATGAGGATGGAGAATTGAAGAAGCCAGACGTCCACCTGGAGAACGAGGATGAAGAAAGAAAAGAAGCAGTCAGGCACCCACCTGGAGAACGAGGGAATACAATTGAAGTTTTGAAATCAAAAGTCCGCTCATATGATAATGGAGCACATTTAGAATCAATAAAGCAGAGAAGTCCAACAAAATCCCCAGCAAGAAACAACAAGAGTCCCAAAAGAAAATGCGGGACACAATGAAAAGGAATACGGAATAAGCCAAATGCCCAAGAGTCACCAAGATATCAAGACAACAAGAAACGCAAGGGCATGTTCTAGATAAGATTTTTATAATTCATGTACCATAGTCTAGTTTAGCTTTTTTGTATTTCCTTTGAAGTAAGGTGTAATAAGGAGGTCAGCAAGTAGTAAAAACAGCACGAAGCAGCAGTAACATCACAGTCCCAAGGTAGTCCCAGCTACCCAAAACTTCTCGAACTACATTGACCTGATTCCTTTATAGCCAAGGATATGTAGGAAACCTTTGAAGCAGAGGTTCGGTCAAATCATTCAAAAAATGCTTCCCACGGAGTATTCGAACGGGCAAAAATCGCTCGTATCCGCTCACTTTATCTTTGCACGAAAACTCTTCGAGTTTCCGCACAAAGAGGGGCAGCTGTGAGCACGTGATTTTTGCCTTACGAAAACTACTCCAAAATAAATCAAAAAATAAAATAAATTTCTTTTACTGTGTAATTCTTGAATTTGCGTGGTGTTAAATATTTGTGTTATGTCCGTAAATGTTTACTTTGTCATAATAAAATGAAAATTAAAATAAAATACATGTTGCATGCATATAGGATTTAATTATGTATTTGAAAGATAATTTAAATAAAATCACCAAAATATGCATTTCGTTCTATTTTTTTTTATATTCCACTGTGTGATTAATGTTTTATCTGTATGTTGAATAGTTGTTATGAAGTGATTAATATTTTTGTGTAAGGTTAAAAATTGTTTTATAATTTTTGTTAGGATTTTTTAATGATAAATAATAAAATAGAATAAAAAAAAGAATATATAAGTTGTAAAATAAAAATTGGACCTGGATTAAAATCCAGGCCCAAATCAAATTACCCTCCCACGTGCCCCGCGGGCGCGGTAAAAAGGAGGTGTGACAATTACCACACTACCAATGGCCTCCCACCTCATCTTATGAACACCCTCAAAACAGCTTTTGAAATGTCCGGTCCATATTTTTCCAAAATATAACAAACTCTAAATCCTGACTTGGTTATATATGACTACAATCAACCATGGATTGCTCAGTTGGCTTTATCTATGAATATTTCTGCTGTGCAGTTGCTCACTTTTAGTGCAGCTGTTATTGCTTTGGGCTTCCACATGTCTGAAGACAAAGAAGATAAGTTCCCCTTCCCTGAAATATACCTGCGCGAATACGAGATGCTTTCATTGAAGAAAGCTATTAATGAATCACCAGACAAGGAGTTCCCATTCTGCGAGGCACTTAGGCGATCACGTGATATTGTTCTGGTGAAAACTTGCAGAGATTTTGAAGCGAAATACATGGATTATCTTTCAAATTTGGTCTCCAAGAAAATTGTCCTGTTTGGCACACTAGTTTAAGAATCCATTGACCAAGATGAACATGAGGAGATCATGCAATGGCTTGACAAGAAAGAAAAAAGTTCAACTGTGTTGGTTTCATTTGGGAGTGAGTAGTTTTTATCCAAGTAGGAAATACATGCAGTAGCTCAAGCCTTAGAGCTTAGCAAAGTGAACTTCATTTGGGTCATTAGGTTTCCACAAGGTGGAAAAAATAGTACCATCGAAGATGCATTACCAGAAGGGTTTCTTGAACGGGTAGGAGAAAGAGGAAAGGTTTTGGAAGGATGGGCTCCACAAGCAACAATTCTTCAACATGCAAGTATTGGTGGATTCGTGAGTTATTGTGGATGGAGTTCTTTTATGGAGAATGTGAAATTTGGTGAGCCTATAATTGCAATGCCAATGCACATTGACCAACCAATGAATGCTAGGCTTGTGGTATATATCGGGATGGGAGTTGAAGCAGTGAGGGATGAAAACGGGAAACTACAAAGTGAGGAGATTGCAAAGGCGATAAGGGAAGTGGTAATGGAGGAAAGTGGGGAGGCTGTGAGGAAGAAAGCTAGAGAATTGAGTGAGAAGATGAATGTAAAAGGGGATGAAGAGCTAGATGCTGTGGTGGAAGAGCTGGTAGCACTTTGTGGTAACAAATGATTAGCAATAAGATTTCAAGTTATATACTATCTATTAAAACAAAGTTTAAACTATCAGTCACTCTTAAAGATAATTACCTTAAAGATGAACAAAAGTTTCACCACAATGTAAATTGTATCCCAGAAAAACATATAATGAAGTTTCCAAGAGGATTGCTTGACATTAGGAAACCAAGAAAAAACAATTAACTACACAGGCATGACATTCACTCTATATCCAATTTTTTGCAAGTACAACTGCCATTTTGTTGTCTCAATTAACGTCGATGTGTTTTAAGACCTATTCCAAGCCAGCATTATCATAGATCAGAACAGAGTTTTAACATCACACGATCCACAGAGAAATAAGCACAATTTCGTGCATTAAAACATGATGTCAAACAACGGGTAAGTACCATGCCAGTGGATCTAGTTAAGATAACAATTCAGCACTAAGCCAACAAGAAAACTCATTTTCAAGCATTTTGCAGAGGCGTACATAGCAAAAACAATCAGTGAAGCAATACAACAAAGACATTGTTGGCATAAAAATTGCATTAGTAGTTGAGAAATAACCACCAACCAAATTGGAGAATAAAGCACTTCAGCTTCAACAATTGAAGCATCAGATCGACTGTAGGAACTAATTGCATTATTCCCTGTAGAATCAAAATCCAACGCAATGAAATATTAAAGAAGGGTAGAATTCATACCTGAATTTCGCAGAAAATGCAGCGATGGATATACCGCGTTATATATAGCGTGGTGTAATACCGTGCTATACCTGTTTGTGGACCCACCAATTAGTCTCATGCGGGTAACTGACATAACAGTAATTCAAATATATATAGCGCGGTGTAATACCGAGCTATACCTATTTGTGGGCCCACCAATAAGTCTCTTTCGGTTAACTGACATAACAATAATTCAAATGGGCAACGTGGTGTAATACCATGTTATACATCAAAAAATTCAGCCCCTCTAGCAAGGCATTACCTTATTTAAAGGAGTTAGGATTTTATGAAAATCCATTCAGAAAATATTCTAACTTCCGTTCAAACTTTACTTCTTGTTATCAAGCATTTTTTATAATGTTTGAAAAGCCAAAAATAAGGGTTTCATTATACTGGGGGGAGGGGGGAGGGGGTGTAAGGTTGTAGTGGAGAATAACTCTATGAGGTATAGTTTATCTCCACAGTGTCATAATAAATTTCCGCTTACAGTGGAGTACGATAAATTGGTATCGTTGTTACGTAAAAAAAATGAGTGTGAGGAAATGTTCGGTGAACCTTAAAATAACCGGTAGATATCCATATTCTGTGACTCTGCCGGGGTTTGCTTGTTATTCTGAGTTTAACATCGAAGAAGATGAAACTCTTAGAGATTTTTTGTGGATTACGGATGAATACAGGGAATTTAATGTGATACAATTATTGGAAATGTACGTCAAAGCTGAAGACGTTCGCAATAATGAGATTGAGCAAAGCAGGGATAACCCCCAGTCATTGGGTGGTTATTCTGGAGCAATTTTAGCCCAACAGGTTCCGGCGGAAAGAGTTTGGCCGGATCTTAACTTATCTCCGCGGGCGAATAAGGAGCGAGGAAATAACTTCTCTCCTACCTTACATAATCCACAAGACGATTGGTAAGCTTCAATTTTTCTTTCTCTTACAATGTTTATTTTTTGTTGAATTAAATTTGTATTAACACTCATATTTTTCACAAGGGGGACCGTCTGGATATGAATTTTACAAGTTATGACCCCACACCCAGTTGGAATATGCATAGTTTTTGCGTGTTGGATCACGGTGGTCCATCTGGGAGTCATCACCAACAGAAAAATGTCCATCAGGGAATGTCAAGACAGTACGACTTGTAAGTGAAGTGATATAGCTATATGAAAAATATTTATCAATTTGAGTAGATTATTATTTTGTTCTTTTTGTGCAGTGAAAATGAACAACTTGATGGTCCTGACCTCATTCAGTTGCCTGTAGACGATGTATTTACTTGTGATTTAGCAGATGCGCAGAGTCAGGAAGATAAAAGTGATTATGACAACAATGCCGATGAGTCTGGAGATGACACACACTTCCGTGACAAGGGTGATGAGGAGGAGGAAGTGAATGTCGAACCAGAGCTGACGAGGGAGCATGCTCCTCCACCTCCCGTTAGACCATGAGTGTACGAGTCCCACGTGCCGTTTCATGAGCAGAATATTCCCTACCTTGATAGCCAAGTATGTCGGATGTGGATGCCCTCACAAGGGATGCTGACGAATTTCGGTTAGCAATGTGGGATGAGTCTAGACCAACGGTGCTGACAAAGGGCATGTATTTTTCCGATAAAGCTCGTTTAACTAGGGTTGTAAAAATGTACATCATAAGAGAGTGCCATAAGATGATGGTATGGGAGTCAACTCTGGAGGTATACAAGGTCAAATGTCGTAGACACTTTATGAGTTGTAACTGGATGTTGCGTGCGATCAAGAAGGAAACAGGGGTGTGGAAAGTGGGTAAATATATTAGCACCCACAGATGTGAAATGGACACATTCAATGAGAATCACTTCAACTTGGATGTAGATTTGATTTCTCTTATCTTGATTCCACACTTAGTGTCCATAGGTACAACATCAAAGAGTGTATTACATCCATTCACCAGGAATATGGGTGTACTATAACCAAAAGAAAGGCATATATCGGGCATAAACGTGCATTTGAAATTATTTATGGTGACTGGGATAAGTCATTTTCATCTCTACCCAGGTACATAGCCGCACTGAAACACTTTAACCCCGGGACTGTTGTTGAATGGAGGCATGAGTGGAGTCCGGGAATACCAGAAAATATATTCACATACGTGTTCTGGGCATTTAAACCAGCCATTGATGGTTTTGTGCATTGCCGTCCAGCAATTTCCATAGACGGTACTCATGTCTATGAAAAGTATGATATTAAGCCGTTGATCGACGTTGCAGTAGATGCCAATGGACAAATATTTCCACTAGCCTGTTCCATTTGTGCCAATGAAAGCGAAGAGACGTGGACACGATTTTTGAACCACTTGAAGCAGCACGTTGTCAAACAGCGTTCAGGTATTTGTCTAATATCTAATTGGCATGGTGGTATTTTAAGTTTTGTACGGCATTTGTCTGAATGGCAGGAACCCTATGCATACCACTGTTACTGTATGACCTAAAGGCCAATTTCTAGAAGAAATATCCCGAAAAGGCCTTGCATGATTTAATGTGGATGGCTGCAACTGAGCACCAGCAGTGCAAATTCGGGAGGCGCATGGAAGCGATCCGGTAATTTAGGATCGCCGGCATGTTGCTGCATCTGCAGTCCCAACTGGTAGAATAAATGATGAACAATAGCCTACAAAATATTTAAAATATTAATTACAGAACGCTATATCACAGTTATAAGTAAGAATATCAAATAACATATCAGTGCCCCATGCCTCTCGGCATATGGTCTGTACCGACCGCCAGCTTGATGAATGGGGTTCCCAATAAAAACTCGGGTAACGCGGTGGTACCAGGACGTATAGAGCTGAACAGTCATTGTCTGGATCTGTGAAGGTGGGGGCGGAATCAGGTCAGCTCGCTGGTCCCAAGCATGGACATGCGCCTCTAGCCATTCTACAAATGCGTCGTCTGTTGATACCCAATTTTTTCTATATATTTTATTATACAAAATACTTTTAAAATAGCATATTTATGCATATATAAGAATGTCCAAATGTTTTATTATTTTTTCTTAATTTTTAAAAAAATTTAAATTTATTTATTACCCTATTTTATCCATAAAACCCCAATAATTATTCCCAAAATTATCATTTTGGTGATTTATTTATTGGATTCTCATATTTATACTAAAATATAGGTAATTTAATTTTTACATATTTTTACAAAGTCATTTAGTATTTTTAAAGTTAAATTGTATATAATTACAACATTAGCCTCTTTTAAGATTGATTACGTTTATATTCATAAAATTTAAGGCTGGTATTTTAAAATAGTTAATTATGTGCTACAAATTATTTTGGTACCTTTAATTTATTTTCAGAAATTAATTTATTATTATTTATAAATTAAATAGAGAAAATTGGCTATTTAAATGTTAGCCCAATTTCATTTCGATTATAGCCCAATTCTGACCCCAATTGAACTCAATTGAAACCACTTGAACCCCCGACCCAATTCTGATTTAATCCGACTCTAACCCATCTTCATAACCCGCCCATTCGCCCATTTTGATCCAGGTCGTTGATCATTCAGATCAACGGCCAACAACCATCCTTGCCTTTTTAATTCAAACGACCGCTAACCCTAGCCTCATTTCCAAATTCCACTACCTCTGAATCCCCTTCTCTCTCAACTCTCTCTTAAATTCTCTCAAACCCTAGCCGCCGCCATAAACTACAACCCTAATACCTCCCCAAATCTATGGTTCCCAAAGTCATCGGAGATCTATATCCACCTCTCATGACTTCTACGTGCTCGATTATTATGATCTCGAGGCTAGATCGTGAAAGAGCCTGGTCCAGGCTTGTTCGATTGCAGTTCATGACTGTTCTTCGGTCGTCTCCGACTTTTTCTCCGGCCAGCCATGGCTATTCGAGTCAGACTCTTGACTCTCCTGCTTAGATCATTGGTTTTCAAAGCCTTTCTCACCACTTGGGGTTATTTTGAAACCTTAGCCTTTAAGGTTCCTTCAATTTCTTTTTAGATCTGTTTCAGATCTATGTTTGCTCTGAACTTCTAAGTGTTTTTCTCAAATTTTCTTTTAAAACTCTGCTTTCAAAACCTCTTATCTTTCCGATTAGGGTTTTTGTTAAGTTATTTCAAAATATTTCTCTGATTCTTTGACATGTTTGGCTATGTTTGCTTATATCGTTCTTCTACCTGAGTTTGCATATTAAAACCGCTAATTTCTTTTAACTGTTTACTAAACGAATGTTTGTTTGTGTGAGTTTTGTCCGATTTGTTTGCTTATTCTCTTTTAAAACTCTCATATTGTTGAAAATCCCAGGGTTTTGGGTCTGAGACTGTTCGTTTAAGTGCATGAATCAATTTGAAGTTCTTTATTTCAAAATCTTTTGCTCCCTTTTGTGTGATTCTTCTGATTGTTGGGTTTCTATCTTCTCTAACACTCAAATGTGCTCAAAACCCTAAGGGGTTTTCCTCACCTGCTACTGTGAGACCTTCACATGCTTTTGATATTCTATGTTTTATTCACTACTTGACCTACTAGACTGTCATGCTTCGAATGTTGCTATCTACTGAATCTTTATGTTACTGTTGTGTGTTATTTCTTCTTGCCAACAGGACTAGCCTCGCATGTATAATGTTTATGCACCCTATTTATATGCTGAGTCTCCTTCTTTGACTAATTTTCAAACTCGTGACTAAGTTTAAACTTTTCCTTTGTGAGATTCTGATTTCACTCGCCTATTAAGGTTAATTGATTTCTTTCCTATTTTGCCTTACTAAATCTTTTCCAAAATTAGAGTATCTCTGTACCTAGACTCGAATCGCTTACTTGTTATTTTAGTACTTCTTTTATGGCAACTTTTAGCCTGCTTTTTAATTGATTGCTTTCCTTATTTCGAACATGTCACTGCATGTTAAGCAAGTGACCCCTTAATTAAGGACAATCACTTGTATAATTGATTCTGAATCATGATTGATTCCATGTTTGTAGCTTATTACCTCTTTCTTACTCGTTTTCAAAAAAACTATAAATATCCGTTACTTCTTCTCTTTCAAAAACACGAACCCTTTTAGTTATAAACTCACACTTACACTCAAACACTCTCTCTTGCTTTACTACTACTTGTGCTACTGCATGTTTAGCCGGCTGAAAGCCAAGGCTATATTTCGAAGTCCTGCTACTTTTCTTTACTGCACTTTTCTTCTTTGACTGGTATGTTCTAATTAAGTTTTTCAGCACCAACAACAACATGCTTATATACTGATTTTGCATTCTTGTCTGCCTACTGCTTGTATTTAATTCAGTACTATTACTTAGCATGCTGTAATTTCCTCTCTCCTGTTCTGAATCAATGTATTATGAATTCCAAATCCCTACCCCTAATGTGATTAATACTTGTGGTTGGTTTGGGGCATGACAGCATTGAATATTGCTGAGCATGACCCAAACTTGATCCTCCTAGGATCATAACCTCCATGTTACCCTTATATGTTGTGTGTTCTGCTTGATTTACAAGCATGACAACACTCCATATTGTTGTTCATGCCCAAAATTAACCCATGCCTAAGTATATAGGCCCCTTTACAATGGATTCCCAATCTCCTGCCCCTTTGTATGAAGTTATCAATTCTTTGAAGTGTTAATGGATGACTCCCCTCACCCTTTCCCTCTCCTTTATTCCCTCGGTTCTTAGAACTCAGTTTATGCACTTTTCACTCTCTTCTTAGACTTAAGTTCTTCCCCCCTCATGTGAGCCTTCATTGGGACCCATAAGCTCCCTCTGAACTTGGACACATGAGGACTGGCATTTCCACACTCCACTTGTCCTTATTCTAGTTATGAAACTTGGGTGTGAGTACTGCCCGGGGTCCTATTGAGGCCCTTAGGGAACTCTGACACACTCAAGGCTGAGAAAGTCTTTGGATCAATGGTATTTTGAGTTGGTTTATCTCATAACTGAGAGAGGAAGTCAAGAATCATGCTTCCTCTGGTTGTAACTTTTCTTTGTACTTGTTCTGATGTAATTTATTATTCCTGGTTTGTAATAATTTGTAATGAACATTTGGGGCTGGATAGTGAAAAAAGGTTGGGAAATTATGCATGCTCAAGGGTAGAAAACATGCCTATAGGATTGCATTTTCTACTTGTTCAAATCACATTTAGAAAACGTGCCTATAGGACTGCTCTAATTTTGCATATTCATATTACATTTAGAAATCATGTCTGTAGGACTTACTTGTTCAACATCCCATCTAGATAACCTGCCTATAGGGATTGTCTAAAATTCTGCACATTTGTCATCGTTTAGATATCATGTTTTTTAGGGCCCAATTGGTTATAACACAGTAGCATGCTGAAATCACTAACGCAAAGAAATTATTCCTATAGGGGTTCTTAAATAAATTTGAATCGTTCCATTCACATTCAATGTTAGATATCATGACCATGTGGATTAGAGTCAGTAATAGTAGATACCATCATCTGCAGAATTTGGAACTAGTCTAATTTAAATTCGTCTATTCTAAACCTCTGTTTAATAGTTCCCTTAGTTTCAACAAGGTTTAGCAAGCATGCCTATAGGATTTCAAGCAGTACGTTTTGAGTTATCACTGTTTCACCACCTTCTGAATTAAGTAGATATCATGCCTATAGGACCCCGTCTAAACACTTAGGCAAGATTTAGAGTAATAACTATAAAATTGAATCTGCCTTTGTTAATTATTACAACCAGCATGCAGGCCTGATTCAGACTTCTTATCTGAGTTATGTAATAAATAAATCTTCCTCAACAATTAACTTTCCTCATCTTTATGTGCTTTAAATCAGACCTAAAAAGTATGTGCAAGTCATACTAGTTATGTGCTTTTGTTTTGAGGAGGTATACATGAGCCTTTTGCATGTTTACATGCTTCCCCTTTATATGTCATATTATTTGTTTTTGTATGTCGCCTTAGATTTTTATCCTTGGAAACCAATCAACCTAATATTCCCTCCCTTTAGGAATAGTAGTCCTAAGTGCCTCCGGGACTGATAGGAATGGGACGGGTAATAGCATGAAATAGTAATCGAGACCAATCCATGCTGTAATACCTTAACGGGGTGGGAAGGGTAGATATGGATATGATGATCGGTGCGCTAATGCCACGTGTAACCCCTCTTTTGAGGAGTGATTATCGGGTATTGCATTGATGTGATCCATACTTTTTTGTAAACCTAGGACCCCCTTTCTTTATTTTCCCCTTCTTCTTTTTTTAAGCATTGTAACTTATTATTTAAAATCAGCTCTTTTAATTGTTCTTTCAAACTTTGTTTACTTTCAAACTATTGTGCATTGAAATCCCCCCTTATTTGAGCCTTATCTGCTTATATGTTAATTACGCCCCAAATTCACAATAATTGTCAGGTCGGGAACCACACTAGTGGATCCTGAGGAGTGCCTAACACCTTTCCCTTGGGATAATTTTAAGCCCTTACCCAATCTCTGGTTACCTAAACAAACTTAGAATTGAATCTCTATTGGTGTCCTAATGCACCTTAATCATTAGGTGGCGACTCTTCAAATGCAAAAACCCAATTCCCAAAAGGACCGAGTTGTCCTTCCAAATGTCATAAACCCGATTTCGCGAGAAAAAGGGGGCACGACATTGTCCACCCTCGAACGATCAGCCCAATGATAATGTGTAGCCTCCCATATAGTCCCCCTCGGTATATATTGCAGATGACCAAACTAGGGAAGTACCCGCTCTGTGGCATGATGCTCTACAATATCGAGGCATATCAGCGGGATGGAAGTGCTCCAAATCAATCGGCCGACCAAGCAATAATTGGGCAGGCCACCTATCAAGTTGTCGTTGTAGGGTATCCAGATGAACTATTAAATAAGAACATAAAAGTGAGTATGCGCAACACAAGTGAATATATACCAAGGTTAGGTACACATTTACCTGTGCGCCCTCCAGCATATCTAACATATCCCTGACAAGGGGGAGATTATTATGAGCATCATAAACTCGGTAATTTCCACACCGGAGAACCAACCTCCTAGATAGAGGGAGAAATGGAGGTGGTACATCCAGAGGTAATGGAAGTAGAGGTGGCTGCAATACCAAGAACCGCGCACAGGCCCAAACCTAACATACAAAGTTGACGTAAAGTTTAAAATAAATTTTGACTAGATAGAATTGGAAGTAATGAATAGAGTATTCAAATATGTTATCACCTGTAGAAGCGGCAGAAAACCACATACGTCGCTCTAGGTGTCCATTTTCGCCTGGCATAGATGCCGGTACATGTAAGCGAGAACAGCAGCACCCCAGTTGTACTGGGGTAAAACATCTAGCAGCTGAAGATGATGTAGAAATCGCAAACTCACTAGATTTCCCCAAGTGTTCGGGAACAAGAACCCCCCCCCCAGAAGGAGCAGCACCAACCTCGTATACTGATGAATATGTAGATCATCTATCTCACCGGTGTTGTCGGGGTGCAATATCTCTATATGTGTCTAATAGCTGTCAAACCCATGCGACTGGCCCCTGAACATACAGTCTCATCCTGTAGCCTGAAACCAATGAGCTGCTGTAACAAGTCCAAATACTGGACACGCATCATATATCTCATACCCTGAGGCAGTGCAACGGGCAGTCCATCAGCAACATCCCATATAAAACCTCAACATCCTGCAGCATGATGGTGGCCTCGCCAATGGGCAGGTGGAAAGTGTGCGTCTCTGGTCGTCACAGCTCTATCAAGGCCGTGATCAGAGACTGGTCGAGCTGCAGCCGCCCCATATCAAAAATCCTATAGAAGCCCGTATCCTGTTGGCGCTGGACTACACGGGGATGGAAATTTCTACTCTTCATAAAGTCCCACAAGTCGTCCACTCTTATGCCGCGGGGAGTATGGACCAGTATCTCTCCCTCCCATACGTAGGCGGACCTATGATCACCCTGTAACACTAATAGCTCATCGGAGATAGGTCCAGGAAGTACATGCGGCATGTCCATGTCGTCTATTGTAAATTAAACAATATTAATTATGTGTTTGTTTTGTAAATAATTAATATTTAATTATTTAATTGGATAGAGTATATATCTATGGATTCCAGGCTCGATATTTAAGGCCTAGTAGCACCAAGCTATACTGAATTCGTATGTGTGTCAATTTCAATTTTTTCATAATTTTGTGTGTTTGTTCTACAAATTAAATAGTTAATTTTTGTAAATTTAATTGGATAGAGTATATATCTATGGGTTTCATGCTCGATATTTGAGGCTCAATAGCACCAAACTATCCTGAATTCTTAGGTGTGTCAATTTCAATTTTTTTCATAATTTTGTGTGTTTGTTTTATAAATTAAATAATTAATTTTTGTAAATTGTAATTGGACAGAGTATATATCTATGGTTCCATGTTCGATATTTAAGGCCAAGTAACATCAAACTATCCTGAATTCTTATGTGTGTCAATTTTAATTTTTTCATAATTTTATGTGTTTGTTTTGTAAATTAAATAATTAACTTTTGTAAATTATAATTGGATAGAGTATATATCTATGGGTTAAAGGCTCGATATTTGAGGCCATGTAGCACCAAGCTATCCTGAATTCTTATGTGTGTCAATTTCAATTTTTTTCATAATTTTGTGTGTTTATTTTATAAATTAAATAATTAATTTTTGTAAATTGTAATTGGACGGAGTATATACCTATGGGTTCCAGACTCTGTATTTGAGGCCCAGTAACACCAAGCTATCTTGAGTTCTTATGTGTATCAATTTTAATTTTTTCATAATTTTGTGTGTTTGTTTTATAAATAAAATAGTTACTTTTTGTAAATTATAATTGCACAGAGTATATATATATGTGTTCTAGGCTCGATATTTGAGGCCCCGTAGCACCAAGCTATCCTGAATTCTTATGTGTGTCAATTTCAATTTTTTCATAATTTTGTGTATTTGTTTTATAAATTAAATAATTAATTATTGTAAATTATAATTGGATAGAGTATATATGTATGGGTTCCAGACTCTATATTTGAGGCACAGTAGCACCAAGCTATCCTGAATTCTTATGTGTGTCAATTTCAAAAAAAAATCATAATTTTATGTGTTTGTTTTATAAATTAAATAATTATTTTTTTGTAAATTGTGATTGGACAGAGTATATACCTATGGGTTCCAGGCTCGATATTTGAGGCCCAGTAGTACTAAGCTATCCCGAATTCTTATGTGTGTCAATTTTATTTTATTTTCATAATTTTGTGTATTTGTTTTATAAATTAAATAATTAATTTTTGTAAATTATAATTGTATAGAGTATATATCTATGGGTTCCACGCTCGATATTTGAGGCCCAGTAGCGCCAAGCTATCCTGAATTCTTATGTGTGTCAATTTTAATATTTTCATAATTTAGTGTGTTTGTTTTATAAATTAAATAATTAATTTTTGTAAATTATAATTGGACAGAGTTTGTGTTTGATCTATCAATATAGTAGATACTTAAACCACAAGGATTCTATGCTAAAAGGCTCTACATATTACTACGCTAAAATACTCTATATTTTACTTTGCTAAAAGGGCACTAGTCTTAAAGCAAATAAATACTCTAACCTAGATAAAAATAACAAATATATTTTAATAAAATAACATTCACGAAATTACATATAAAAAGTAAAAGAAATTTATGAACTTTTTATTAACAAAAAAATGATTTCTCAACTTTAAAATATTTTTTAAAACACTAATACCTTAATCCGGATAAAAATAACATACTAGTTTAATCGCAAACAAAACACAAAACAGTATGGAAACACATTCAAGACAACTAATATGCATTATTATACGAGTTTCGACATAAACTAAATCGGAATATCTCGATTTATGTTTTTAGAAAAGTCGATAAATTAAAATTTTTAGCCCGAAACGAGGAAACCACAACAATAGAAGGTTTGGATAGGATGTGGGACCTACAATCTTATCTTTTTGTGTGACGGGTGACGTCCACTCTAATTTTATTTTTTGGAGAAAAAGAGGGGGACTGCTGTTTTTGTTTTTTGAAAATAGGAGGGGGGGGGGGGGAAGGTTGACACTGGTTCTATCGTTTGGGGAAGAAGAAGGGTTTTTTAATGAACAGATATAACGCGGCATTAGACCGCGCTATATATAATGTGGTATTAGACCGCGCTATACTTTAATGGCAGAAACACTGTTAAAGTATAGCGCGATGTAATACCGCATTATATATAGAAAAATAACCTTTTTTAGCAGTAAAAACATATTTTGAGTCCAAAACCACAACATTTAGGTGAGATAATATAGATAAGATAGTTTTAAAACCTAAAGGTGGACCGAAAAAATATAGAAAAATGTATATTTTTAACCTCTCCAAAAAATAATAGCCATCAAAATGTATATTATATATATACATCAAAATTTATAATATTATATATATATATATATATATATATATATATATATATATATATATATATATATGTGTGTGTGTGTGTGTGTGTGTGTATGTATGTATGTATGTATATACTAGTTTCTGGACACGTACATTGCACGTGTATCCCAAATTATTTTTATAAAGCTTAGATAAAATATATAAATTTAAATTACATACGTATTGTTCAAAGAGTATTTTTGATATACTATTACAAATTATACATATTAATAGTTTTAGCTCATTTGAGTGAGAATACGTGCTACTTAAGTGACCATATCTCAAATTCAAAGTAATTCAAATTTTAATTGAAAACCTTCTCTATATGAAAAAAGATGAACCATTATATTGACTTAGTTATTATTTATAATCACATTATTTTAGTTTATGAGGTAAAAATATGTCACTTGATCTTGACTTATCTAACATTTCCTCACATACAATATTCTTCGTGTATATTCAATTACATTATTTTTGTTGGGTTTTTTTTGTTATTGCATAGCTACAATATCAAATTTATTCTCCGGCGTTTTTAATGATCATCTTAGTTTCTTTTACAGGGGTAGTTGGGGAAAAAGTTGGTCATAAGATTATGTTTTTATCTCGGAACCAAGAAAAATAAAGCAAAACATAAATTATACTCCCTCCGTTTCAATTTATGTGAACTCATTTGACTTGGCACGGAATTTAAGAAAAGAGAGAAGACTTTTGATCTTGTGGTGTAAAATGAGGCACATATATTTTGTGTGGCTATAAATCATTGTGTAAAGGTAAATTGTTTCTAAATAAGGAAAGGGGTCATTCTTTTAGGCACGGACTAAAAAGGAAATAGGTTCACATAAATTGAAACGGAGGGAGTATAAATTATTCATCGACCAACCAAAAATACACTTCTTAAAGTACAATATTGCGAGAAATTCTACCTTGTGCCCAACTTATTGAAACTCGCCACGTGTATGTTCCACAAACTTCAACCAGAAAGACCATACATGAGAGGGTTATAATGATAAGAGATTTGAATTTAAAAAGTGCCGTTGATACCGAATTAACCATAAGATAATCAGATGTATATGACAAAATCTTTTTATAGTACCGACTACACAATCAAATAAGAAATTATCCAGAAAAAAGAATCTCAATAGCCGAGCCAAAGAATAAAAATTCAAGTTAGAAAGACGCACACCTCATTTGTATCGATGCATATCACAGTAAAGCTAGGCCCTGAGAGGTCTGCTCAATTGTCTACAAAAGCATCACGTTAATCAATTTTTTTCCGGAAACAAAATTCGCATAACCACAAACTTGATAAAAACAAATCTCTACCAAATAAATTCATGTGCTAGAGAAAACTCTTAAACTAACATGATTTATACGATAAGTAAGAAGCAAGAAACAAAAATAAATAAAATTGAAAAGAACATGCACGAGAAGAACAATCGTTCTTTGCTATCTAAACAAAAAATCACCCAAAAGCAACAATTGGACTCAATATATCCTCATTAAGTAGTCCAGAAAAGAATTAAGGAACTCAACCAATATTAAAAAGTTCATTCTCGATGAAAATGAAAAAAGCTAAGTTAATTTATCGTTCACTCCTTACATAATAACTATATTTGTACTGCATTTGTTGAAAATAAATAAAATTATACTATAAAAAAGGTTAACAATAATATATCCGAAGGGACAAGAATAATTCAATTTACATCAATAAAATCAACTAATTTTGAATTATGTGAATAGAATATTTGGTTAGAAAATAGAAAACTCACTTTCATTTTCCCAGCAGATTAGGTTTGCACCAAAAGCATGGCATCATATAACCTTGATATTACTCGTTCTTAAAAGTAGTGGAATTAAAAATTCTATCAGACATGGTCGAATATTAATCTTTTCGTCTCTGCTATTGCCACGAATTCTGAAGACATAATCTTACAACGTGGCTTTTCCAATGAAATCTTTAAATAAATAGTCTTATCAAAAAAGACAATAAGTGAAATGAGAGAGATAAATTGAGCATGCAATATAGGGACGGTAAAAGATGTTAATTCATGAATGTATTAATTATTATATCAAAATAAGTAATGGGATTACTGTCCTTTCATTTGCTCTCCGATTTAGTTAACCAAGATGATATTGAAATTCATACAAGTTAAACTTAAAAGATTACAAATAGCAATTGAAGAGACATATATGTAGAGTACGTTTTTGTACAAAGAAAGGCCATTGAAATACAATTTGCATTTAAGAGAATGTGGTTCATATTATATGATTAATTGTAACTCTTCAAATTCTTAATTTTTTGCTGGTTGTTTTTCGTGTATTAACATTACATGAGTACTTTGGCAGGGTAGTAACGTGAATTTACTTTTTGATATAAAATTATTATGAAAATAATTTAAGAGAAGGGTAAAACTGTCACTTAGTTTTAACTGGGTAATATAGTAATTCAACTTTTATTTTTGGTCTTCCCACTTATAATATAGTATGATATATATTTTTAAGAAACTTAGCTCAAAGTAATAATGTGAAACAAGCAAATAGGCAAGAATGTAGAGAGAAAGAGATGAGAGATTCTTATTTCTTCAATGTATTCAAGTATGTACATTGTGATGCCCAAATCCTCTATTTATAGGATGACTTTGAGGTATACAAAGGGATATCATAAACTCGGTATTAACTATTGGGAACATGGGGGAAGATCATGGGGAAGTTATGCAGGTGTGGGAGTTACAACTACAATGATGAGAAGTAGTGAGGACTATCTACATAATGGAGAAAGTAGTGAGAGTTATATTTGATTAGTGGACATCCATATAATATGTATTTCATAACACTCCCCCTTGGATGTCCACAGATTATGTGCCTCGTTAAAACCTTACTAAGAAAAAACCCCGTGGGAAAAATCTTAGTGAAGAAAAAAGAGTACACATGTCACGACCAAAAATCCACTAAGGGTCGTGATGGTGCCGGACACTGCTGTCACGCAAGCCAACCAAATTACTTGATTAAGTTCTCATTTTAACAATGTTGAAAACTAAAAAATTTCCTTCAATTTTACTAGTAAAAGACAATCTTTACAACGTAAATAAAAGAATGTTTGGAAGTAAATACAAGATACCGAATAATCATTCCAGAACCCGGTGTCACAAGTCCAGGAGCATCTACTAAGAGGGAAATAAAATGCAACAACCGTCCGGAATACAATATTGGACAGAAAATAAAAACAGATAACTGAAAGAGACTCTGCTGGCTGCGGGTCGCCTCGAGAAGTGCAGCTCACATAAGTCTTCGTATCAACCATGCTGCTACGCCCAGTAGGCCACTAGAGATACATATGCCTATGCAACAAAAATACACAGAAGTGTTGTATGAGTACGAAAACGTTACTCAATGAGTATCCCGTCTAATCTTGAAGAAGTAGAGATGAGAGATCGACTTTGACACTTACTAGTGGTCCAATAACAATAAAGTGAAAATGTGAGGAAATCATGAATTTTTATAAAACAATTATAAACTCGTAAAACCAGATAGCAGGTAAACAACATCTCAAATAAGTGCGAATTTCCAAAGTTTACTTTTCATTATGCTTATCAACTATATTTGGCCAGGGAAGGCAAATATTATCGCATAACATTCTCAAGCAAGCAATACAAGCATGCGCATATCATGCGCATATCATGCCGAGATCGTATGGCCCGATCCAACAGAAATCTAAAATGTGCACTGCCGAGGGTCGAATGGCACGAACCATAGATGCATCTATTACCCCGCTCGTGTATCATACATGCGACGCAGTCAACATAAATAAACAAATACCCCGCTCGCGAATCATACATGCGACGCGGGCACACATAGATACACACAGTCAAACAGCCAATTAAAAGTTTATTCCAATAAAAGCCAATTCTCTTTTAATAATTTAAGAAAATGAAGTTTAATCCTTTTAGAATTTTGTTTACCAATTCGATGAGATTTAAGCAATTCAAACTGTCAATAAGTTTACAAATAATCCGAGTACATCATGTTTAGGTCCTAGACTACCCGGACAATAGTATAATAGTAGCTACGTACGGATTCTCTTCACCTCGTGCGTACGTAACCCCCACAAATAGAAGCACATAACCAATTAACTCACCTATGAGGACAATTCCTTCTTACAAGGTTAAAAAGGAGACTCACATCGCTCCGAAAATCCATAATCGGCATTCCACACCCTTTCGAAGACTTAAATTGATGCACAACCTCCAAAACTAGCTAATAATTATGCAAAATTTATTAATATATGTTCAAGTACTCATAATAATCCAATTTATAGCAATTTCTAACCCCAATCGAAAAGTTGACAAAATTACCCTCAGGTCCACGTGCCCGGATTCCGAAATTTTTTTGAAAATAAACTTTACCCATGAACTCACGAACTCAAATATATGATTTTCTCTTAATTCCATACCCAAAATCGTGGTCAAATTTCAAGAATATAAATTTTCTAGGTCTTCCTCAAACCCTCCAAATTTGTACCCCTTTACATGCTAAAATCCATAAAAATCGATATATTTAACTCAATATAGGTGAGGTTAGCTTACCTTATCGTAGATGATGAAAATCCCCTCTTGAAGCTCTCCAAAATTGTCCATACCAAATGAAAAATGGGAGAAAAATGACCATCTCCCGATTTTTAAAATAACTCACTACCTCCAGCACTTCCGCATCTGTGGTCCCGCATCTGCGAAATAGGGAGAGAAGGTTGAGACCGCTTCTGCGGTCTGGGGGCCGCATTTGTGGAGCCGCATCTGCGGCTTGGGAGCCACTTCTGCGGTCCTGGCCTGGCTTGCTTGGGCCGCTTCTGCAATGCAAGGACCACTTCTGTGGTCTCGAACCTGTGGTCCACCAACCGCAGGTACGGTTATGACAGAAGCAATAACCTTCAGGCCTTCTCAAAAATCCCATTTTCGATCCGTTAACCACCTGAAATCCACTCGAGACCCCCGGGACCCCAACCAATCATACCAACCAGTCCCAAAACACATTACGAACTTGCTCGAGGCCTCAAATCATATCAAACAACGCTAAACTTTCGAATCGACCTCCAATCCAAGCTTTATGAACTTTAGAACTTCCAACTTCTACTTTTGATATTTAAACCTAGCAAATCACGTCCGATTGACTTCAAATTCTGCACACAAGTCATATTTGACATTACAGACCTACTCCAACTTTCGAAATTAGATTCTGACCCCGATATCAAAAAGTTAACTTCCGGTCAAACTTCTCAAAAACCTTCAAATTCTATCTTTAGCCAAAAGACTTCAGAATGACCTGCGGACCTCCAAATTCACTTCCAATTGCTCCCAACTCCAGAATCACAAATACGGAGCTATTCCCTGACTCGAAATCCCAAACGGACATCGATAACACTGAAATGCACTTCAACCCAAACTTATGAAATTTCTTCCAAAGTGCTAGCTTCTACAATAGGCGCCCAAACACTCCCGGATCATCCAAAACCCGATCCGGGCATACACCCAAGTCTGAAATCATCATACGATCCTACTGGAACCTTCAGATCCCGGTTCCGAGGTTGTTTACTCAAAAATCCAATCTTGGTCAATTCTTTCAACTCAAGGCTTCCGAAATGAGAATTCTCTCTTCAAATCAACTCTGAACTTTCCCGAAATTTAATTCCGACCACGCGTACAAGTCATAATACCTGAAATGAAGCTGCTCATGGCCTCATACTGCTTAACGACGCGCTAGAGCTCAAAATGACCAGTCGGGTCGTTACAACACATATCTTGTAATATGCGTTATTTGCTGCCTCATTAAAAACCTTGCAAGAAAAATCCAGTGGGATAAAATCTTATGTAAGGGAAAAAGAGTACAACGTGCATTTTCCTCCCCCTGATGAAAAAATCAATTTGTTTATCCGAGATGACGCATTCCGATCTTGTATATCAACTTCTCAAATGTTGAGGTTATTCATACTTCACTGAACAGAACACCAAATTATCACGCGAATAAATTTGTTGAACATCTATTTTACCGTACGGTGAAGATTATGTCTGATAAAGAACTCACGTACAAATAGATTGTCTTAGAAAATGCCTGCATTTGCATAACTAACAAAACATTGAGAATATTTGTTAGAATAAACAAATCTATATCAAGGATTCCTTTTGCAATATAATATGAATAGTATTCCAATATCTTCATAAAAGAATAAAACTATATCTCGCTACGATATTGTTATACTAAATATACATAGTGCACCAAGAAAAATAAATCATGTATGCCATAATGCTCTAATCCACATAATAACGATTCGTTGAAGCTTTATTTAATAAATATTTTTGAAACCTTTATATGTTTTAGAACAATTTAAATCCTTCAAGGATTTTCATTATACGCATATCAAATATATTGTCAGACCAAAATCTGAAATGACTGCATCTACCACAAGAGAACATGTCTCCATATAATCAATGCCAGGATATTTACAAATCTTTTTTGTGCCATAAGTCGTCTTTATGTTTATCGACTTTATTTTTTATTTAACCTTTTGCACAAGAACACATTTTTACCTCCACTGACTTTATTCGTTCAGATTTTAGGATTATCCGTCCAACTTCACATTTTTCATGTGAAGTCAATTTTCATTGCGTACTTTTCATCCGGCGAATCATTTATCTGTCCAAATTTCATGACAGATTTGAGCTCAAGATCCTCATCAATATTAATAATATTGAGCGCCACATTATATCAACAACATCGTCAACGATCATTTTACGTTGATTCCATCATTTATCAATAAAGACATAACTTATCGAGATCTTATTATTTTCAGGTACCTGAGCCTCTCCCATGAGGTCTTGTAAAGTGTTATGTCATGGTACTCTTATAAAGCACTTGCCTCCTTATTATGACCATATTTATTATTTGCTCCTCTCATTCTTCAAGGAGTTTTATCTTTAGAACCGATTAGTCTATTATTCTTCATGCGTCTCATAAACTCTGTCCATCATGGAATTTATTCTGTTTTGAGCATTAACAGCTAAAATATGACATTTAGCTTTTGGGTCAGCAAATGCTCCTGGCATTATTTTGTAAATGAATTATCACTTGAACTTCAAGTTCACATTTTCTTGTATGAAGATCTATATGTACTCATAATAATTCATTCCATGTATTATTTTTTCAGCTGCCCATTTTCTCTCCCAAATGTTGGGATCACCAATACATATCCCCAACCTTCTTTGGAACCCATCTTTGTGCATTGTGGTGGAAAAATTAAATCGTATATCACATTCATATCTCTAGATGGAAATTATTTGGTTTCAGACCTTGAACCAATTGTTATAGGGAGAATTTATCATAACTTGTTGGTAAGATGCGTACAAGTGCTTATGTATCTTAAATAATACACCTCATACCAAATTTCTATTTAAGAGTTTTGTTCTTATGACCAATGGTTTAGCTTAATTGGAGCCATACAATTTCTGCTAAACCAACTTGGATTTAAACCAACATTATCAAGATAAATTATTATAATTTATATTATTGAACAGTGCTCTAATAATTTAAGCAAATAATCTTGCAAAAACTAAACTGCAAGTTTATAACAAACGCACATATGACCATACAATAGATGCATCTATTAAAATCATATAATAGTAAATGGTCCACATGACAGGTGATTGGGCCTATACATATATATCACCTTTTATTCGTTCCAAAAATCAAGGAATACAATCCCAACCCCAGCTGGTATAGTAATCAATTTATCATGAAAACAAGTCGTACATGAAAATTCTCGAAGAATCTCTTAATTCTTCAATATATGCTACTGTAAATTCTCAATCATTTTTCGCATCATAATTGAACCGGGATGGCCAACCGGTCGTGCCAACTAATATTTGTTTTAGTAAACCTCTAGTTTACTTGTGGCATGTAATTCCATCGTCATGCTAATACTTGTGTAGCACAAATAGAAGAAAAATCGGGTAACCTTTTATATTTACCCGGTATGATTATAGTAATATGAAGATATTCAATCTTATTATGCCAACCACTTTGGCTAATATACTTGAAACTCAAAAAAATCCTTTTTGAGACTTACTACCACCAATGCCATGAATAATTTTATTTATTCGGGTAGTAACAAATTCGCTCTTCTGTAGCTCTCAATAATTTTGTACTAAAAGATCTTTTATCACACCATCCAAGTGGTGAATTTTTCCTCCACAAAAAAAATTATCTAATCATTGTCATAGTCAAAATCATTATAGACAAGATTCGTTTCTTGCTTTACTTTGGCCTTTAATAACTTTTTATAAGGCATGACAAAATATTTTTGGCGTACCACATGTACGCGACCAATGACATATTCATGTAACCACGCAGTAACGCTCATTATCTTTCTTTCTCTCAAAACTCCCATAGAGGTGACTTGTAGCATTTATTCAACCATGTATAAGCACATTCTTATACATAATTTGTATCACATATATATTTTCACTTTCAGGAAATGAGTCTGCATTTACAATGCTTATCACAAGTCACATTCTATTCAAAGAATGGAGTATAATTATCGCGACGTGCTTTATAAATTTTCCAAACTAATTTGACGGTAAATATTTCCTTCACCTTTGGAAAGATTACTTCAAGAGCCTTATTGTTCTCCTTTAATAGTTATCATAGTGATGACAATTATTATTTCGTCGCTTTCCATGCCCTCGTACATTCATACAGTCATGAAAAATTATTTTTATTAGTCATCATTAGATCATCAATATGGTGCATTGTGACTCAAACTCAATGCCTTGTCCATATAAAGGCATGTAAGGCTATAATGCGTTGGGACTTGAACCCAACTCTTATCATCATGTTACACCAGGACTCAAATCCGATGTCTTACTCTCGTGATGTGTTGGGACTTAAACCAACGTCTTATTTATATAAAGGCCTGTTAGGCCACAATGCATTAGGACTCAAATCCAACATCTTATTACCATGGCGCATCGGGACTAGAACCCAATGCCTTACTGTTATAGTGAGCTGTACCTGAAGTGCAATATGATATAAAAAAGCAATTACCTTTGACAAGGTAATAACTGCAATTCACTCAAGTGTAAATGTAATTCCAACCAAACATTGAACCAGCAAGAGCCTAAATTCACGCTCTATCAAGCATGAATGTCAACAGTACATGTAACAAGGAAAATCAATATGTGACTGCATCACCCTTTCATTAGTTAACACACTGTATCTTCCTTTCATTTGTTAACAGGGTCACCAAACAAAATGCACAAACGCCTTGTTGTATTCACATTAATTAGTCATGTTCTAATAATTAGTAGTTTCAACATCTTAATATTGTAGCCGTCTTTATCAATACCAATTTAACTTACGCAATCTCAATGATTAGAAATATATTCCAGAAAAATCTTATATTATTTGTTGAAGAATAGAAATTGCGTGTTAGACAAAAACATACACATAATTTAAAGCAAGTCCATAATTAAAATTTTCTTCTATATTCATTGTTTTCTCCTGATAAGAACTTCAGTTAATCAAGAGAAAAATAATTTAGAGCAACATATGTCAATTTTAATTTTGAGAAAGAACCAAAATTAGTATTTATTACTAATGGTTTCCCAGTGACTTATAATATCATCTCACTATGGATATCATGATTCAAGATACAATTGTAACCAAATATAAGTATGTATTACATGGTATCTAGTTTGCATGCAAACAAGAGATTAGGATAAAGAAATATAGAGAGTCAAAATCAGAAAATATGGTGTCAACTTCTAGCCTATAAAGATCATTATAAACATTTTGGTAAGATTAAGATTATGCCCTCAAAATAATAGAGATAAAACTTAAACAGGCTTGTCACCGAGACAGTGTTAGCAAAATGTATAATAAAAATCATTATGAGATTAGCGTACTAATTACTGCTTAGGAAGTAGATTATACACCTTGTAAAAGAAAACCAGCTAAGACACCACCTTAATTACTTACACAGTCTCCAAGGGTGAACCAGTTTTTGACTCATTCTTTACGCCTTAGGTAATCAAATAAAAATTCAAAGCTTTAAAGATTAACCATGAAAAAGTTAGATATCTTGGTCTTAGACTGTTTCCATTTCCTATTAGTGTGTCTTTAGATTAATAGTAAAACACTAAAAGAATATAACAACTGAAGACAATAACATACGTCACACTTACCGAAGAACATTTGTGCCACGTTGATATCACTAATTGTGTAATACCACTAAGCCTTCCTAGAAAGGCCTATCACCCGCATCCCTCAATTGAGAAACATATTTCTCACCTGATTAGAGTATCGTGCTGATAACGTGTTAAAAAACTTATCTCAATGTAATAAAATGAAATAAACAAATAGACAAGAATATAGAGAGAGAGAAGAGATTCTTATTTCTTCAATGTATTCAAGTATGTACAATGTGATGCCCAGACCCTCTATTTATAGGATGACATTGAGGTATCCAAAGGGATATCATAAATATGGTATTAACTATTTATAACGACCCGGCCGGTCGTTTTAAGAATTTACGCCCTGATCCCCTATTAACAGCTTTTTCGTGTTTGTTTCTGCTATTTTGATTCACCAAGATATTTGGTTTTAAGTTTCGGAGTGTTTTGGGATATTTAGTCCTTAAATGAGAGCTTAAGCTTTAGAATTTAGACAGTAGTCGGAGCAGTGTGAAGACGGCCTCGGAATGGAATTTCGTCGGTTTCGTTAGCTTCGTTGGGTGATTTCGAGCTTAGGGGTGTGTTCGGATTGTGTTTTGAAGGTCCTTAGCTTAATTAGGCTTGAAATACTAAAAGTTGAATTTTTAAAGTTTCCGGTTCGATAGTGGGATTTTTATATCAAGGTCGGAATAAAATTCCGGAAGTTGGAGTAGCTCCATAGTATTGAATGTGACATGCTTGCAAAATTTCAGGTCATTCGGACGAGGTTTGATAGACTTTTTGATCGAAAGCGTGATTCAAAGGTTTTTGCAGTTCTTAGGCTTGAATCCGATATTAATTGGTTGATTCAATGTTGTTTGAGGTGTTTTGCAGATTTGTATAAGTTTGGATATTGGTATACGACTTGTTTGTGCTTTTAGTTGAGGTCTCGGAGGTCTCGTGGTAGCTTCGGATGGTTAACAGGAAGTTTGGAGTTGGGAAATTACAGCTGAAGCTGCTAAGTTTGTTGTCATAACCGCACCTGCGCCTTGGGGACCGCAAGTGCGAATCCGCCGAAGCGCTAGAACCATCGTAGAAGCCGCCATGAGGAAGGGCTAGGCAGCGACCATATAAGCAGACAAGGCATGGCAGAAGCACGACCGCAGAAGCGTCACACGCACCGCAGAAGCGGATTTGACGGCAGAAGCGAGAAAGAATCTCGCACCCGCGAGACCGCAGGTGCAGCCAATGGACTGCAGATGCAAAAATCCCTGGACAGAATGTGTAAGTTCTAAAAATGGGACTTCGTCCCATTTTTCCATTTTTACCAAATTGGAGCTCAGGGAGAGGCGATTTTTGGGAGATTTTCAGAAGAAACAACGGGGTAAGTATTCTTAACTTAATGTTGGTTAGATTATCTGAATCTATTACTAGTTTGGCATTAAATTTGTGAATTAAGTTGGAAAAGTTTGAAAACCCTCTCGAATAGATTTGAAAATTTGAGGGTCGAAATGTTATCAGAATTTAGTAATTTTGGTGTGGTTAGGCTCGTGAGTGAATGAGGATTCTGAAAATATAAATTTTACCCGATTCCGAGACGTGGGCCCGAGGGGTATTTTTGTCATTTTCCTAATTTTGCGTATTAGCTTAGAATTAATTAGTGGAATCAGTTACTTGAAGTTATATTTAAATTATGCAATTGATATGAATAGATTTGGGTCATTTGGAGTCGAGAACTCGTGGCAAGAACGTGGTTTCGAGTTGATTGAGCTGGTTCGATATAAGTGGCTTGCCTAACCTTGTGTGGGGGACCTCCCCTTAGGATTTGGTATTGTTTATATATGAAATGCCTTGTACGTGAGGTGACGAGTGTGTACATGTGCTAATTGTTGAAAATCTTGTTTTTCCTTAAGTAACTATAACTGTGTTTTCTTAACTGCTTATACTACTTGCAATTCAAGCCTACTGTTAGCTTAGGAAAGCATGTCTACTTGACTTAATTGCTTTACTTGCTCAAATTGTTTTAACTGAATTCTGTGCAATATGCTAGGTTAGAATTACATGTTTACTTTGGCATGAAATTGGATTGAATTGGATATTATTCGTGTTGTTGTTGTGTCTTTACTTTGGGACTATGGACGATTTCCCAGTCGATCCCCCTTGCTTGTTTATTTGGGACTACGGATTGATATTTCGGTAGATCCCCCCTGCACAGTTATATGGAACTACGGTACTGCACCTGGTAAATTCCCCCAGTACTGGGTATTTATATTTGGGGACTACAGAACGGGATTCCGGTAGATTCCTGCCGCACTATGAATTGGACTACGGGACGACACCCGAGAGATCCACTGGACATTTATATTTGGGGGCCACAGGACGGTATCCTGGTAGATCCCCGGTTTACTGGATATTTACATTTGGGGCTACAGGACGGTATCCTGGTAGATCCCCGGTTGTTATCTTTGTGTTGAGTTGTACTCCTTTTCCGTGATTATTTTGTCTCTGTTATAGTTGTTGTTGTTCTTTCTATTCTGTGTTATTTCTTACTGTTGCACTTAGTTATACTGTCTTATTCTATACTGTTATACCTTATATTTCATTTAATCTCAGTAGGATCCTGACCTTCCTCGTCACTACCCGACCGAGGTTAGGCTTGGCACTTATTGAGTACCGTTGTGGTGTACTCATGCCCTTTATGCACATGTTTTTCATGTGCAGATCCAGGTACTTCCACTCAGTCTTATCACGCTTGAGGCGAGGCACATTCGTAGAGACTTCGAGGTATATCTGCAGCGTCTGCAGATCGAAGAGTCCCTTTCTATTCTCAATACTAGTATAGCCCTTCTGTACTTTCCTTGTTGATAGATATTTTTGGAGGAAGAGCTTTTTATGTAAGCTCTTAGCTTGTGATTAATGGGGTTCCAGATTTTGGGAGTGTTAGGTTGAGATTTTGTACTGTTATATGTCAGGCGGCATCTTAATCACTATTTCATTTGTTATTTCGATTTTTAAATTATTTTCTTTCCGCAAATTGTTTCTTTTCTGCATTTTGTTAGGCTTACCTAGTCATAAAGACTAGGTGCCATCACGATAGTTCACGAAATGTGAACTGGGGTCGTGACAAGTTGGTATCAAAGCTCTAGGTTCATAGGAGTCATGAATCGCAAGCCGGTTTATTAGAGTCTCACGGATCGGTACGGAGACGTCTGTACTTATCTACGAGAGGCTATGTAACTGTTAGGAAAATTTCACTTCATTTTGATTTCCTTATCACGCAAGATTTTGACATCACAAATCTAAACTTTGGTCTTCTATTCTCTCACAGATGGTGAGGACACATGCTACCAGAGATGATCAGGGACCCTCGCCTACTACTGGAGCTTGGGTAGAGGCCGAGGACGCTCATGTGGTGCAACTAGAGCAATCGTACGTTCTACCTCCGAGGAGCCACCAGCAGTTCTAACTGGAGTCCAGGCACCTGATACGCCTTCTTCTACTACTACTCTAGCACTTCAGGAGACCTTAACACAATTCCTGAGCATGTTTGGAAAAATGGTTCAGACGAGATTGATTCAAGTTGTACCAACTACTTCACAAATCGGGGAAGGGACCCAGACATCCGCCACCCCCACTCCAGAGTAGCGAGTTCGCATTGGTCAGGTTCTAGTTGTCATGGCGACACAACCTATGGTCCCATTTTAGTAGGCGGAAAGGGTCGCTCGCCGGGTAGAGGACATGTGGGTCTGAGAGAAAGAGGAAAGATGAGGTCAAGAGAGAAAGTACAGGAAGGCGAGGAGACCTCGTAGACTGGAGATATCCACTGGTCCTTATTTTGGAGGTAGGGTACGGTATGGTAGAGGTTTAGTAGGTCAGCCAGTTCAGTTTGCATTTCAGGCTTTGCACAATGTTTCAGGTGTTCAAGGCTCTCAAAGTACCCGTACCGCATAGTTCTCACAGCTACGTCAGCAGCGAGGTTGTTTTGAGTGTGGCTACACAGTCCATGTGGTGAGAGATTACCCTAGACTAGGTAGGGGTGCACCTCCACAGACTTCTTAGTCACAGCGTGCTCCGAAGAGTTTCCAAGTTATGATTTCAGCTCCAGTTGCTACCTCGCACTCAGCCAGCTAGAGGTGGAGGTCGGGGAGGTAGAGGTCGGCCTAGAGGGGGAGGCTAGGCCAGCTATTATGCCCTTCCTGCCCGTACCGAGGTTGTTGCCTCCAATTTTATCATCACAGGTATTGTCCTGGTTTATCACAGAGATGCATCGGTTCTATTCGATCCAGGCTCCACTTATTCTTATGTGTCTTCTTATTTTGCTCCGCATGTGGGTGTACCTCAGGATTCTTTGAGTTCCCATGTTTATGTTTCTACTCCTGTGGGAGATTCTCTTGTTGTGGATCGCGTTTATCAGTCGTGTTTGGTTGCTCTTAGTGGTTTTGAGACCAGAGCTGATTTATTGTTGCTCAGTATGGTAGATTTTGATATTATCCTGGGCATGAATTGGTTGTCGGCCAATTATGCTATTCTTGATTGTCACGCCAAAGCCGTGACGCTGGCTATGCTAGGTGTACCGCATGTTGAATGGAGGAGTGCTTTAAATCACAGTCCCAATAGAGTTATTTCTTTCCTTATGGCTTAGTGAATGGTTGAGAAGGGTTATGATGCGTATCTAGCTTATGTGAGAGATGTCATTATTTATACCCCTTCAGTTGATTCAGTCCCTGTAGTACAGGACTTTCCTGATTTGTTTCCCGCCGATCTTCCGGGCATGCCTCCCGATAGAGATATTGATTTTGGCATTGATATGTTGTTCGGCACTCAGCCCATTTCTATTCCTCCATATCGTATGGTCCCTCCTGAGTTGAAAGAGTTGAAGGATCAGTTACAGGAATTGCTTACTAAGGGTTTTATTAGACCTAGTGTATCACATTGGGGCACTCGTGAAGAAGAATAATGGTTCTATGTGTATGTGCATTGATTATCGCTAGTTGAACAAAGTTACAGTGAAGAACCGTTATCCTTCGCCTCGTATTGATGATTTGTTTGACCAACTACAGGGTGCACAAGTGTTATCTAAGATTGACTTGCATTCAGGTTACCATCAGTTGAAGATTCGGGAGCCATATATCCCAAAAACTACTTTCAGGACTCGGTATGGCCATTATGAGTTCCTTGTTATGTCATTTGGGCTGACCAATGCCCCAGCAGCCTTTATGCATTTGATGCACAGTGTGTTCCGACCATATCTTGACTCGTTCATCATTGTCTTTATTGATGATATTTTGGTGTATTCCCGGAGTCGGGAAAATCATGAGCAGCACCTGAGGACAGTGCTTCAGACTTTGAGGGAAAAGAAGTTATATGCAAAGTTCTCGAAATGTGAGCTTTGGTTAGATTCCGTGGCATTCTTGGGCCACGTGGTTTCGAGTGAGGGTATTCAGGTGGATCCGAAGAAAGTGGAAGCAGTGAAGAATTGTCCCAGACCATCCTCAGCTACAGAGATCTGCAGTTTTCTTGGCTTGGCGGGTTATTACTATCGTTTTGTTAAGGGTTTTTCATCGATTACAGCCCCTATGACCAGGCTGACCCAGAAGGGTGCTCCGTTCCAGTGGACGGAAGAGTGTGAGGTGAGCTTTCAGAAGCTCAAGATAGCCTTGACTACAGCCACAGTTTTGATATTGCCTACAGGTTTGAGGTATTATACTGTCTATTGTGATACCTCGAGGATTGGCCTTGTAGCGGTATTGATGCAGAATGGTAGGGTGATTGCCTACGCATCCAGACAGTTGAAGGTACATGAGAAGAATTATCCTTTCCATGATCTTGAGTTAGCTACTATTGTTCACGCCTTGAAGATCTGGTGTCATTATTTGTATGGTGTGCCTTGTGAGATTTATACTGACCACCGAAGTTTACAGCATATGTTCAAGCAGAAGGATCTTAATTTACGCCAGAGGAGGTGGTTAGAGCTGCTGAAGGACTATGATATCACTATTTTGTATCACCCGGGCAAGGCCAATACGGTGGCCGATGCTTTGAGTCATCGATCAGAGAGTTTAGGGAGTTTAGCTTATTTACCAGCAGCGAAGAGGCCCATGGCGATGGATGTTCAGGCCTTAGCCAGCCAGTTTGTAAGATTGGATCTTTCGAAGCCTAGTCGGGTTCTTGCTTGCATGGTTTCTCGGTCTTCCTTGTTTGATCGTATCCGGGAGCGTCAGGTTGATGAACCTTATTTGCTTGTCCTCAAGGAAAAGGTTCAGCACGGTGATTCCAGAGATGCTACTATTAGTGATGATGGGGTATTAAGGATGCAGGGTCAGATTTGTGTACCCAATGTTGATGGGCTTCGGGAGTTGATTCTAGAGGAGGACCATAGTTCGTGGTATTCCATTCATCCGGGTGCCGCGAAGATGTACCAGGATATGAGGCAACACTATTGGTGGAGGTGGATTAAGAAAGATATAGTTGGGTTTGTAGCTCAATGCCTCAATTATCAGTAGGTGAAGTATGAGCACTAGAGACAGGGTGGGTTGCCTCAGCAGATACAGATTCCGGAGTGGAAGTGGGAGCGGATCACCATGGACTTTGTAGTTGGGCTCCCACAGACATTGAGGAAGTTCGATGCCATTTGGGTGATTGTGGATCGGCTGACCAAGTCTGTGCATTTTATTTCTATGTGTAGTACCTATTCTTCGGAGCATCTAGCGGAGATTTATATCCGGGAGATTGTTCGTCTGTATGGTATTCCAGTTTCCATCATTTTAGATAGAGGTACTCAGTTCACATCACGGTTCTGGAGGGCCGTACAACATGAGTTGGGTACTCAGCTGGAGTTGAGTACATCATTTCACCCTCAGACGGACGTAGTCCAAGTGCACTATTCAAATTCTTGAGGATAAGCTCCGTGTGTGTGTGTGATTGAATTTGGAGGGTCTTGGGATCAGTTCTTGCCCTTGGCAAAGTTTGCCTACAATAATAGCTATCAGTCCAGCATTCAGATGGCACCATGTGAGGCCTTATATGGTAGGCGGTGTAGATCCCCATTGGGTTGATTCGAACCAAGTGAAGCTAGATTATTGGGCACAGACGTGGTCCAGAATTCTTTGGAGAAGGTTAAGGTAATTCAGGATAGACTCCGTACAGCCCAGTCCAGACAGAAGAATTACACGGACCGGAAGGTTCGTGATGTTTCCTATATGGTTGGAGAGCGGGTTCTACTTCGGGTTTCACCTATGAAGGGCGTTATAGGATTTGGGATGAAAGGGAAATTGAGTCCGAGGTTTATTGCTCCTTTTGAGATATTACGGCGTGTTGGGGTGGTTGCTTATGAGCTTTCCTTACCTCCCGGCTTTGCAGGAGTTCATCTGGTATTTCATGTCTCGATGCTCTGGAAGTATCACGGCGATCCATCGCACGTGTTGGATTTCAGTTCAGTCCAATTGGACAAGGGTCTATATTATGTTGAGGAGAAAATGACAATATTGGACAGGCAGGTTTGAAAGCTGAGGTTAAATAACGTCGCATCAGTGAAGGTTAGTGGCGGGGTCAGCTGGTTGAGGAGGCGACCTGGGAGACCGAGCAGGATATGTGTATCCGTTACCCTCATCTTTTCACTACTTCAGGTATGTCTCTATGCTCGTTCGAGGATGAACGAATATTTAAGTGTAGGAGGATGTAACGACTCGGCCGGTCATTTTAAGAATTTACACCTTGATCCCCTATTAACTGCTTTCCCCGTGTTTGTTTCTGCTATTTTGACTCACCGGGATGTTTGGTTTTGAGTTTCGGAGTTTTTTGGGACACTTAGTCCCTAAATAAGAGCTTAAGCTTTAGAATTTGGACCGTAGTCGGAGCAGTGTGAAGACGGCCTTAAAATGGAATTTCGTCGGCTCCGTTAGCTCTATTGGGTGATTTCGGGCTTAGTGGCATGTTTGAATTGTATTTTGGAGTTCTGTAACTTAATTAGGCTTGAAAACCCGAAAGTTGAAGTTTTGAAATTTCCGGTTCGATAGTGAGATTTTGATATCAGGGTCGGAATGGAATTCCGGAAGTTGGAGTAGCTTTGTAGTGTTGAATATGATGTGCTTGGAAAATTTCAGGTAATTAGGACGAGGTTTGATAGACTTTTTGATCGAAAGCATGATTCAAAGGTTTTTGAAGTTCTTAGGCTTGATTCTGATGTTAATTGGTTGATTCGATGTTGTTTGAGGTGTTTTGAAGATTTGTATAAGTTTGGATAATGTATACGACTTGTTTGTGCTTTTAATTGAGGTCACAGGAGTCTCGGGGTAGTTTCGGATGGTTAACGGGAAGTTTGGAATTGGGAAATTGCAGCTGAAGCTGCTAAGTTTACTGTCATAACCCCACCTGTAGCTTGGGGACCGTAGGTGCAAGCCCCCAGATGCGCACGGACCATCGCAGAAGTGGCCAGGCGGAAGGGCTGGACAACGACTGCAAAAGCGGACCAGGCGTCGCAGAAGCATGACCACAGAAGCGTCACACGCACCGTAGAAGCGGATTTGACCGTAGAAGCGAGAACGATTCTTGCACCCGCAAGACCACAGGTGCGGCCAATGGACCGCAGATGCGAAAATCCCTGGACAGAATGTTTATGTTCTGAAAATTCGTCCCATTTTCCATTTTTACCAAATTGGAGCTCGGGGAGAGGATATTTTCGGGAGATTTTCAGAGGAAACAAACAGGTAAGTATTCTTAACTTAATGTCGGTTAGATTACCTGAATCTATTATTAGTTTTGGCATTAAATCTGTGAATTAAGTTGGAAACGTTTGAAAACCCTCTCGAATAGATTTGAGGATTTGAAGGTCGAAATGTTATCGAAATTTAGTAATTTTGGTATGGTTAGACTTGTGAGTGAATGAGGATTCTAAAAATATAAATTTTACCCGATTCCGAGACGTGGGCTCAAGGGGCATTTTAGTCATTTTTCCTAATTTTGCGTATTAGCTTAGAATTAATTAGTGGAATCAGTTACTCGAAGTTATATTTACATTATACAATTGATTTTAATAGATTTGGGTCATTTGGAGTCGAGTACTCGTGGCAAGAACGTGGTTTCAAGTTGGTTGAGCTGGTTCGAGGTAAGTGGCTTGCCTAACATTGTGTGGGGGACCTCTCCTTAGGATTTGGTATTGTTGATATATGAAATGCTTTGTACGTGAGGTGATGAGTGCGTACATGTATTAATTGTTGAAAATCTTATTTTTCCTTAAGTAACTATAACTGTGTTTTCTTACCTGCGTATACTACTTGTAATTCAAGCCTACTATTAGCTTAGGAAAGCATGTCTACTTGACTTAATTATTTTACTTGCTCAAATTGTTTTAACTGAATTCTGTGCAATATGCTAGGTTAGAATTACTTGTTTACTTTGGCATGAAATTGGATTGAATTGGATAATATTCGTGTTGTTGTTGTGTTTTTACTTTGGGACTATGGACGATTTCCTAGTCGATCCCCCTTGCTTGTTTATTTGGGACTACGAATTGATATTCCGGCAGATCCCCCCTGCACAGTTATATGGAACTACAATACTGCACCTGGTAGATTCCCCCAATACTAGGTATTTATATTTGGGGACTACAGAACGTGATTCCGGTAGATCCCCGACGCACTATGAGTTGGACTACGGTACGACACTCAAGAGATCTACTGGACATTTACATTTGGGGGCTACAGGACGGTATCCTGGTAGATCCCCGATTTGCTGGATATTTACATTTTGGGGCTACAGGACGGTATCCTGGTAGATCCCCGGTTGTTATCTCTGTGTTGAGTTGTACTCCTTTTCCGTGATTATTTTATCTCTGTTATAGTTGTTGTTGTTCTTTCCATTCTGTGTTATTTCTTACTGTTGCACTTAGTTATACTGTCTCATTCTATATTGTTATACCTTATATTTCATTTAATCTCAGTAGGGCTCTGACCTTTCTCGTCACTACCCGACCGAGGTTCGGCTTGGCACTTACTGAGTACCGCTGTGGTGTACTCATGCTCTTTTTGCGCATGTTTTTCATGTGCAGATCCAGGTACTTCCACTCAGTCTTATCACGCTTGAGGCAAGGCGCTTTCGTAGAGACTTCGGGGTAAATCTGCAGCGTCCGTAGACCGAAAAGTCCCTTTCTATTCTTAGTACTAGTATAGCCCTTCTGTACTTTCCTTGTTGATAGATATTTCTGGAGTTAGAGCTTTTTATGTAAACTCTTAGCTTGTGATTCATGGGGTTCCGGATTTTGGGAGTGTTAGATTGAGATTTTGTACTGTTATATGTTAGGCGGTATCTTAATCACTATTTCATTTGTTATTTTGGTTTTTAAATTATTTTCTTTCCGTAAATAGTTTCTTTTCCGCATCTTGTTAGACTTACCTAGTCGTAGAGACTAGGTGCCGACACGATAGTTCACGGAGGGCGAACTGGGGTCGTGACACTATTGAGAACATGGGGGAAGATCATGAGGAAGTTATGGAGGTGTGGGAGTTACAACTATAATGGTGAGAAGTAGTGAGGATTATCTACATAATGGAGAAGAGTAGTGAGAATTATATTTGATTATTGTACATCCATATAATATGTATTATATATATATATATATATATATATATATATTGCTAATGAATATAATTAGTGTCTATCAATTTCATATTTTGACCAAAATTATACAGAGAAGTGTCATGACCCGCCACATCATCATGCCATGTAGGTGCCATTTGGCATATATTTTTGCCATATGGAATGGTTATATAAGTTAGGGACTAGATCTTGGTGAAATATTCTAGAATTATGGAGAATTTCCTTGGAAGTTTTCTAGATATTTGTACACTTGTAGGAAGGTTCTAGAAAATATAGAGGTTTCATTAGGAAGACCTTAGAACCCTATAGAATTATTAGGAAAGTCCTTAGAAGATTCTAGCTATGTAGAATATTCTAGAGAAGGACTTATATGTAAATACGGAAGGACTTATAGAACAATTATTATTTACATACTAGCCCTAGGTGATTAGCATAAATAGGGTGCATTTATTTGTAATTCATCAACCAAGCAAAACAATCAAGTTTTCTCTAATACAAAAGCTTCATTTGGCAATTCTCATGTATTCTAACATTTCTTAGCGATCATGATTGTAGTAGGGCTGACTTGGCATAGCAAGAATGTGAGCAACTTATGCAAGATCGTGAGTGAGTTGTCAAGTGTCGCACGTGCATTTAGTTTAAGACTAAGGACGTGACAACGTAGTATCAGAGCAAAGGTTATGACTAAGGAATGTTAGAAAGAATACAAGAGATTACTATAAGAAAGTTTTGTAAGGAACCATGACCAAAATTACCACGGGCTTAGTACTTGCAGAAGGGACCAACGTGAAGGTCCCTAATCGAAAGCAGTATGGCGGTGCACGAGATACACGAGGTGGCAGACTGGCAGAAGTTAAGGAAGCTACGGCAGAGGCCACAATTCGGGAGTATGTGCGCGAGTTCACTGCCTTAATATTGCAAATCAGGCCATTGTCCGAGTAATATTCCCTCTTATACTTCATGGATGAGTTGCAAAATAGGGCAAAGAGGAAATTAAGAAGATATCAAGTAGCCAACGTGAACGGGGCCATCGGAGTAGCCTAGTCACTTGTTGAGTTCAAGATGGAGCATGCCAAGTCCAAATAAGGAAACGCCGAGAGGGATGAGGGAGATCATGACAAGGACAACGGAAAATGCATAACCGAGGTATACAAGGGTAATGTCAAGGGGCCATCCCATAACGGATAGGGGTCCAAGAGAAACGGCAAGGAATTGGAAAATGGTAGGGAGTACGTGCCTAAGAGAGGGTGCTACTTTTGCAAAGGGTCACATCGGGCAAGTGAATGCCTAGAGATGGGGAAGCTTGCAGCAATGATAGGGAACTTTGCTCAAGCACATAAGGATGACACAGGAGAAACAGCTTGCATTGGAGGGATGCGTTTGGAATTTAAGCCGAAAGTAAGGGATTCCAAAGCCTATCTTGGCACTATGCAAATGGAGTATGGTGGAAGCAAGAAATGTTGGACGGACATAGTTGAAAAGGATGGCGAGTTACAAAGTGATGGCATGCTATCAGACTCAGACGATGCACCAAGCAGAGGGTTCAAGTTTGCCAATAAGGCTGGACCACGGAGGGCAGCCAAAATAGGAAGTGGAAGCATGGACCTGATGCTTAAGAAGCTACTAGACTTGGTTTGAGTCAGGGGAAGATTCAGGCGAAGATCAAGGAGGAGCATCCGATGGGTGGAGGATCGAGGCCAACATTGCTAGACGTCCAAAGTGCAAACGAGGCAAAAAGAAAGGTGACCAGTACCTTGTAACATGGGAAGTCAAACTGCTTCATAGGGTATCATGGCTAATGAACAAAGATTTCCGACGATGCCAAGGCGATGTGCGCGCGTACGTGTCGATGCTTTGTGCCGAGGGCGACACAAAATTGGGTGGGGGGGAGTGTCATTACCCGCTACATCATCATGCCATGTAGGTGCCACTTGGCATATATTTTTGCCATATGGAATGGTTACATAAGTTAGGGACTAGATCTTGGTGGAATATTCTAGAACTATGGAGAATTTCCTTGGAAATCTTCTAGATATTTATGCACTTGTAGGAAGGTTTTAGAGAAATATAGAGGTTTCCTTAGGAGGACCCTAGAACCCTATAGAATTGTTAGGAAAGTCCTTAGAAGATTCTAGTTATGTAGAATATTCTAGAGAAGAACTTATTTGTAAATACGGAAGGACTTGTAGAACAATTATTATTTACATAGTAGCCCCTAGGTGATTAGTATAAATCGGGGATATTCATTTGTAATTCATCAACCAAGCGAAACAATCAAGTTCTCTCTAATACAAAAGCTTCATTTGACAATTCTCATGTATTCTAACATTTTTTAGCGATCTTGAGTATAGTAAGGCTGATTTGGCATAGCAAAAACGCGAGCAAATTATGCAAGATCGTGAGTGAGTTGCCAAGTACCGCACGTGCTAAGACTAAGACGTGACAGAAGAATGCATAAGGGAACAATCTCGTTGGACTTCTCTAGTAAATGGTCAAATTCGGTTTCTCTTTTCTTAAGTCTCTACCCTCTGTCACACACACTCTCTCATAATTAATATTCGACTTTTAATATTTATTATGACAATTGACAAAACAATTAAGTAACTACTACCTTGTTTCAATTTATATGACAAAAAAAAAATTACAACTATTTGGGTAGTCAAAGAGGTTCTCATTTGACCATGTTTTACTTAAACATTTCAATTATAAACTATTACTATAACTTATACACTTTTCATGTAATTTTCAAATATATAAATTTTATTTTTAAGAACTTGAAGAATTATTTCTAAAGTCCCAATCAAAATTAAGAATTATGACCTTCATATCTTATTTCTTGTACTTACCAAAATTTAGACAGAGAAAAGTTAAAGAACTTTACCGCACATGGGATGCCCAAACAAATACTAAATCCTTTTTGCCGATATATGTTCATTTTCCACACATATAATATTTGAAAATCTTTCAGGAAAAAGGAAAATAATGTTTTCAAAATTTAAAAACGGGAAATTAATGGGTTTGAAATATACCACAGTTCAGCTAATCAAATAGTTCAAGGCAACTGATAAAATGTTGCTTGTTGTATGGCCAAAAATAGTCTATACGACAACTACAGTCATATTATTTATAATAACACTGTACCATAATAGTCAAGTTTTTTTCGAACCAATTTCTCATGTTATATCATCTTATATGTGTAAACGGATAAAGTCGGGGCTAGTGAGCATCCCGATTTCCTGGTGAGACAAACGAAGCAAGGACATAATTTTACAAAATCGGGATCGAAGCCAGGAACCTCTTGTACTAAGGCCCCGAATGAAGTGCTTACCAGCGGTGGCATCGAGACAATGTCCCCCAAATCTGGTTCGGGCTCCGAATCTCGGAGGGCATAACCAAACGGTTATACATGACTAACGGAAGGCTGTGATATCTGCGCCCAACCGGATATCATGGCGAGGATCTCGGCCCGTATCAACAACGGATCAGTGATTAACGAAAAAGAAGATTTTTACCTTTCTTAGAATTGTACTTAGGGTGAAACTTCCCTACTATATAAAGAGAAAGTTTATTGTTCAATAGGGACACTATAACATGCATATCAAGGCAATAGACATTTGTTTTCTCTACTTCTAAAAGTTATTCAAAGTTCTTATTCTTGTTCATAGCTTTTCATATATAGTTTGGTTCCGAACTGAAGGCAGACTTATTGTTAAGTTCACAACCAAGCCCGGACGCAATACTATAACTGGTTTGGCTAATTAGTCTATCTTTTATTTGTTTATCTAATGTTATTAATCGGTTGTATTGGATTAATTCACATATCCTTAAAATCGCGTACAAATTCAATTCTTATCCATTTTTAAGGGTAAACAGTTTCGCGCCCACCACGGGACTAAGGATAATAGTGGTAGTTTGATATAAATTTCCATAACACACTTTATTTTACACCTGTTCTTTGAGATTTTAATTTCAAGCCTACCTAAAAATGTCAAACTCTCAGTCTGCTCACTTAAACATTGACGCTAAGTCTGGCCATCATGGCGAAAACAATAATATAGTACCTAGCAACGAGGTGCCCCTGCCGATCCCAACGGAGTCCCAGTTGTAGACCCAGTCGATGCCAACTCACCTGTGGCCATCGACGCCAACCTGCCAACCGACCCTGAAAACAGTTTTCCTGAGGAGCCCAACCGGCGACTCGATGTACGCCCCAAGGTGAAGGCGACGGAATCAATCTGCGGGTGATTTTCGAAATGTTACATACCCAACAAGCGGTGATAGCACAGCTGCAGAATCAAGGTGATATTCTTCTACTGCGTAGGGTTTGGTACTGCTTCTGTTACTCACAGGATAGTATTGCTTCTTCTACTGCATGCTTGAGCTTCATTGATATACACTCTGTGTATGAGCTCACACAGTTTGTTAGTAATCTGGAGATTACCTCTGATTCATCTAAGACACAAGTGCAACTGTTGCTTGAGATGGTTGAGTACATAGTAGTTGTATAGTGTTGTATCATCGTCCAGTGGTATTAATGTGGTTTCATGCTCAGTCTGCAAATGAGAAGGCATTATATGGCTCAAATTTACTAAGCAGCCAGTTGTTGATACATAGAGTTGTATATTCATGTATTAATCAGTCCTCTACTAGCTTCATATCTGATTATAGAGAAAACTGTTTTGCTTGGAGAAGGATCTCAAGATTGAGGAGTTCAAGCAGGATTAACACATGTTTCTGGCAGTTCTGGATAGCTTCTGTGCAGTGGTGTGGGAGGCTACAATTGTCTTGTCCGTTGGAATTTTGTCATATGGAATGCCTAACCTGGCACCTGGTGAGAGCTTTGGAGGTGCTACTATGTAGTTATTGCACTTGACCTTTGGATTCGCTTGCACTATTTACTTATGGAAGCTTACATCCTATTTCTTTGTACTAGCTAGATCTTTAGATTTGGTTTTATCATTTATAGTACTAGCTAGTATATAGTAGTTTACATATTTTAGATTGGCTTGGACATCTTGTAAGATTTGGAATTGTTATATATATATATATATATATTAGCGACTAGACAGCCTGCGTAGTGGTATATTTGCTTTTTAAAAAAAAGAGAAGAATGGCATAACCACAAGATAACTTGTCAAAGTGTGATGACCCAAAAGGTCATCACTTGTTTTAGAAATAAATTCTGTGGTCTGAGACCTTAAAAACCTCTTTTTGTATCACCCGATTTGCATGCGTAGTCCGTGCGCATAGCCGGAAAGCCATTATGTGAAAATCTGTGAAAAATGATAAAAAAATGCCTTTAAAATGAATTTAAGTTGACTTCGGTCAGCATTTTGGGTAAACGGACCTGGATCTATGATTTGATGGTTTCGGAGGGTCCGTAGGAAAATATGGGACTTGGGCGTATGCCCGGAATCGAATTCTGAGGTCCCAAGCCCAAGAAATAAATTTTTAAAGAAAATTGTTTTCAGGAATGTATATGAGTTTTTAGAAATAAAAAATGTTTGGAATTTGATGGTATCGGGCCCGTATTTTGGTTCCGGAGCCCGATACAGGTCTTATATGTGATTAAAGTCGAGCCTGTAAAATTTGGTAAGAAACGAAAGTCGTTTGTTGTGATTCGGATCCGTAGTTGTGAAAATTGATACTTTGAAAGTTTTGAGATTTTTCTTAGATTTTTATGCTAAATTCGTTGTTTAAGATGTTATTTTGGCGATTTGATCGCACGGATAAGTTCATATGATGTTTTTAAGTTAGTATGCATGTTTGGTTTGGAGCCCCGAGGGCTCGGGTGAGTTTCGGATAGGTATCAGAAGGTTTTTAAACTCAAAAATGTTGCAGGTTTTCAGTTTTTGGTGCATAGGGATTTTGTGCTTCGCGTTCGTGTGGCTTCACTCGCGAACGCAGAAGGCATTCTCCCTCAGGTGAAAATTGCTCTTTGCGAACGTGGAGCTTGGGATGCGAACGCGAGGCTGTGGGGGGAGTACCCTTCGCGAATGCGTCCAGGCATTCGCGAACGCGTAAGGTTAACGGCCTGGGGGAGGGGTTTCACATTTGCTCCACGCGAACGCGGCCACCCGACCGTGAACGCGAAAGCTATAGGGGCTAAAGCTCCGCGAACGCGAGCCTGTGATTGCGAACGCGATGGTCAGCTGGGCCTGACCCATCGCGAACACGACAGGCCCATCGGGAACGCGATGAAGGCCTGGCTAGTGATTTTTAAACAGAAGCAAAAACGGACAGAACCCATTTACTTCATATTTTCGAAATTTGGGAGCATTGAGGCGATTTTTAAAGAATAATTTCTTCCCCAAAACATTGGTATATGATTCTAAACCTTTTTCTTTCGATTTTCCATTGTATTTCATCAATTTGCATCCTAAAATCTAGGGTTTTCATGGTAGAAATTAGGAAATTTGGGTAGAGTTAGGGCTTTTTGATTAATTGGGATTTAAACCTCGTTTTGGGGTCAGATTCTGAAACTAATTGCATATTCGGGCTCGTGGGTGAATGAGTGATCGGGTTTTGGTCCGAACTTTAAGTTTTGACCAAGCGAGCCCGGGGCCAATTTTTTACATTTTGGGGAAAATGATAGAAAACCTATAATTAAGCATTGGGTATGAATTCTTTAGCATTTATTGATGTTGTTAAATCAATTTGGACTAGATACGAGTTATTTGGAGGCGAATTCTAAAGAAAAAGCGGTGTTTGAGGCTTGAGTTGGCCGTGGAAGTTTGAGGTAAGTGTTTGGTCTAGCCTTAGCTTGAGGGATTAGGAGTTATGTCCTATTTGCTATGTGTTATTTGTCGAGTACGACGTATAGGCATTGTGACGAGTATCTATACGTTGGTGTCAAACATGCCCATGAGTCTTAAATTGACATCGTTGTGTTCTTAATAAGTACTACAAATGCCTATGTTGTTGATTCTCTGTGTTGGGAAAGAATTATGATTATTCTCGTGAAAATTGCATATGGTTGAGTATTGGTGCTAGATGAGGTTTCTTTGTGCAGTTAAATGTTGGAACAAGTTTGGTTATAGCTAATTCCCTTGTCGGGACGTATTTACTTATACTGTCGATTCCCTTGCTGGGATGTTGTTGTTCCCTTGATGGGACTCTTTTGTGATTGGTGTTGAATGGCATATTGGGATCGGGTTGCACACCGCAACAATATTATATTTGGATCGGGTTGTACACCGCAACAATATTATACTCGGATCGGGTTGCACGCCGCAACAATACTATATTTGGATCAGGTTGCACGCCGCAACAATATTTATTTATGATTTGGATCCGGTTGCACGCCGCAAAAATAAAGGATTAAAGTGGTTATTGATTTGTTACAATTTCCTTATTCTTTCTGCTGCGAATTTTAAATTATTCTTTATACTTCTCTCCTGAGTTACTGTTGGTAAATGATATTCCCCTGCAGCATGTTTCCCCCTCCCATTCTTAACTGTACATTTCTGCTTTATTTTTCGTTGTATATGATATAATTGCACAGGTTTATTTGGTAATCTGGTCCTAGCCTCGTCACTACTTCGCCGGGGTTAGGCTAGACACTTACCAGCACATGGGGTCGGTTGTGTTGATACTACACTCTACACTGTGTGCATTTCTCGAAGCAACAACTTTTGGACCTTAGCTTGGGTGACTGCCTTCAGTCCATACGGAGATCCAAGGTAGTCCTGCAGGCTTCCGCAGGCCCTGGCGTCTCCCTCTATCTTTTTTTCCTGTTTCACTTATGTAATTCAGAAAGAGTGTTGCATTTATTTTCGGACCTTGTTTGTAGAATTCTTAGACCGTCTGTGGAGTTGTGCACCAGTCTTGGGTAGTTCTTGTTTAAGAAACCATGTTGGAATTATTTGAATGATTTAATTGTTTCTTCCGCTTGTATTAAATTTTCGTTGTTTATAACTGTTGGTTCACATTTGTTAAAGAATTAAAATGGGAAAAAGGTAAATTTTGTTCAGATGGTCGGCTTGTCTAGCTTTCACTAGTAAGCGCCATCATGACTTCCGAGGGTGGGAAATCCGGGTCGTGACACAAAGGCTAGACAATGAGGTGACTGCTATCCTTTTTTTTAAAGGCAATGAGTCTCCTAGACTTACAAACCCAAGGGGATGCTATGGACCATTTTTATTTATAATTATAATAAAAACCAAGTCTTTACATAAAAATAACTGAAAGTTGCAAATATGAAACATAATAGAGCTAGCCTATAGCAAAAAGGCCCACTAGATAAAAGATGGCTCGTCTATGCTATACGCTGAGTAGTTGCTATCTTCTTGGTCTGTGCAGGGTAGTCTAAAAAATTGAATTTGATCAAATGGCATTTGCTGGACTTATTGGATGTGCTCATCTACTCCATATCTCTCTTGTGCTTGTGAGCAACAATTGTAGAACTAGCCACCAAAAAATCACCAGCTCTAGTTCGTATCGATGCAAGTTGGTGCTATCTGATTATTGTCTCCAATTGGCTGCTATCTGATTGTCTCCAATTGGCGTTTTTCTTAAAAATGACACTCCCATTAGTCCGATGTGGCATTTTAGTTACACTTTAAAGCAATTCGAAGCATTAAATATATAGATTTTTTCCTTCACAAGTAAAATTTATTTTTAAAGAAAGAATATGATTTATTTTCAATATAGAAAATATTTGTTCTCGTGTAAGGGAATCATCATGCTGGCTTCTCCAAAAGATGGTCAAATTGGGGTTCTCTTTCTTTTCCCTCCCTCTCCTCTCATTCATCTCTCTTTCTCCCCACATGACTATTGACAAAACAAACAGTAAACGTTACTACTATAGTATGTTTTTCCAATTCAATCGGAGTACTTTCTTCAAGATTTATACTCATATTTTAATTTGTTTGGCGGTGTTTGATTTACACAAAGCTTAATTACTTTGACACTCGAGCAAAATTTGTATAAATATAAAAAGTACTTTAGCACCAAATTGTTACACTTTGTATCAACTATCAAGTATGGCAACAAACAAACTGTGTCATTTTATGTAAGAGTACGTTAGTAACGACAAAATATGAATGTGAAAAAGTTAATCAAGGAAAACCTACTCATTAAAGGGAAGTCAATTGTAAATTGAGTTGAAGTGACCGTAAATAACACCGATGGCCCTACAACAAGAATAAACTATATTCAAACACAAGGCTGCTGGTACAACACTTTACTTTGTCTTTTTTTTTTTTTTTTAATATGAATCATTAGGCAACTTCTATTCTATATATGTCGAACGTAATCAATTACGCACGATACCGGGGTGCACAAATGAGATTCATCGTATAGGCAGCACGGTGTACAAAACATCTTGCATTAATGTAGGGTTCGAGGAAGAGTCGCACACTAATGCAATAATATCACCATGCCAACTAGCTCACAAACCAGATCAGCAAGCAAAGGCAGAGCTAAAATTTAAAGTTATTGGATTCTGAACTTACCATCAAAGCAATATATAGCTTATCTTAGTTACTTACTTCGCGATTAAATATTTATATATAATAATATTTTCTAATACATATAAGGTCTAAGCAAAAGTTATTGGATTAAGCCGAACCATCACCACATACTCTAGCTCCACCCCAGTCAGCAAATACTATAAATAAATTAGCATCTTGCTTATAACAAGATCCATCGTAGATAAGCAAATACTACAAATAGAGAAATCAGGAGAAAGAGAAAGGGAGAGAAAGATAGTCACTAATGGAGGCCAAGAAAAACACCATTAGGTTGCTCATGGTACCATGGCTAGCTCATGGGCACATAAGTCCATTTCTAGAGCTAGCCAAGAAACTCACAAATAGAAACTTCCACATTTACATGTATTCCACTCCTGTAAATCTGAGCTCCATCAAGAAAAATGTCACAGAGAAATATTCTCAGTCAATAGAATTAGTTGAGCTTCATCTTCCATCTTTGCCAAATCTTCCTCCTCATTACCACACTACCAATGGCCTCCCACCCCATCTCATGAACACCCTCAAAACAGCTTTTGAAATGGCCGCTCCAAAATTTTCCAAAATATTAGAAACTCTAAATCCAGACTTGGTCATTTATGACTACAATCAACCATGGACTGCTCAGTTGGCTTTATCTATGAATATTCCTGCTGTGCAGTTGCTCACTTTTAGTGCAGCTGTTATTGCTTTGGGCATCCACATGTCTGAAGACAAGGAAGAGAAGTTCCCATTCCCTGAAATTTACCTGCGCGAATACGAAATGCTTTCATTGAAGAAAGCTATTAATGAATCACCGGGTAAGGAGTTCCCATTCGGCGAGGCTCTTAGGCGATCACGCAACATTGTTCTGGTGAAAACTTGCAGAGATTTTGAAGGGAAATATATGGATTATCTTTCAAATTTGGTCACCAAGAAAATTGTCCCGGTTGGCACACTAGTTCAAGAAGCCACTGACCAAGATGAACATGAGGAGATCATGCAGTGGCTTGACAAGAAAGAAAAAAGTTCAACCGTGTTTGTCTCATTTGGGAGTGAGTATTTTTTATCCAATGAAGAAATCCTTGCAGTAGCTCAAGGGCTAGAGCTTAGCAAAGTGAACTTCATTTGGGTCATTAGATTTCCACAAGGTGAAAGAATTAGTATTGCAGATGTAGTACCAGAAGTGTTTCTTGAAAGGGTAGGCAAAAGCGGAAAGATTTTGGAAGAATGGGCTCCTCAAGCAAATATTCTTCAGCACCCATCAACAGGTGGGTTCGTGAGTCACTGCGGATGGAGTTCTTTCATGGAAAGTATGAAGTTTGGTGTGCCTATAATTGCTATGCCAATGCATATTGACCAACCAATGAATGCAAGGCTTGCGGAATATATTGGGTTGGGAGTTGAAGCAGTGAGGGACGAAAACGGGAAACTACAAAGTGAGGAGATTGCAAAGGCGATAAGGAAAGTGGTAATGGAGGAAAGTGGGGAGCCTGTGAGGAAGAAAGCAAGAGAATTGAGTGAGATGATGAATGAGAAAGGGGATGAAGAGATAGATGGTGTGGTGGAAGAGCTGGTATCGCTTTGTGGTAATAAATGATTAGCAATAAGATTTCAACTTTCAAGTTATATCTATTAAAAAAAAGTTTAAACTATCATGTCACTCTTAATGATAATTACCTTAAAAATGAACAAAAACTTCACCATAATGTAAATTTTATCCATGAAAACATGAAATGAAGTTTCCAAGAGGATTGCTTGACATTAGGCAACCAAGAAAAAACAATTAACTACACAGGCATGACATTCACTCCATATCCAATTTTTAGCAAGTACAACTGCCATTTCGTTGTCTCAATTATCATCGACGTGTTTTAAGACCTATTCCAAGCCAGCATTATCATTGATCAGAACAGAGTGTTATACTAAAACATCACATGATCAACAGAGAAATAAGCAAAATTTCGTGCATTAAGACATGATGTCAAACAAGGGGGAAGTACAAGTGGAACTAGTTAAGATAACAACTCAGTATTAAGCCAACAAGAAAACTCATTTTCAAGCATTTTGCAGAGGCGTACATAGCAGAAACAATCGGTGAAGCATTACAACAAACACATTGTTGGCATAAAAATTGCATTAGTAGTTGAGAAAGAACCACCTATCAAATTGGAGAATAAAGCACCTCAGGTTCAAACAAATGAAGTATCAGACAGTAGGAACTAATTGCATCAATCTTCCTAGAATCAAAGACCAACGCAATGAAATATCAAAGAAGGATGGAAAAGATGCAGCGCGGGAAGAGGGCGGACTCTTGTCAGCTGTGAGATGATATACATATTACATGCATAAAACATAAAGTATATACGGGACAAAGTTTTAAAACATAAAAGGTGTAGGGAAAAAATATAGAAAAATGTAAATTTTTAGCCGGTCCAAAAATAATAGCCATCAAAATATCTTTTTTTTTTTTTTTTGTATATATGTATTTTATATACTTATAATATAATATTTTTTTATATATCTTTTCACTAACGAATACAATTAGTATCGATCGATCGACCAATTTTGTATTTTGACAATAAATATACAAAGAAGAACGTTGTTCTTGCATAAGGTAACCATCATGTTGAACTTCTCTAGTAAATGGTCAAATTTGGGTTCTCTTTTCTTAATTTTCTACTCTCCCTCTCACACACACTCTCTTAACTAATATTCTACTTTTAGTATTTATTATGACAAATTGACAATTGACAAAACAAATAAGTACTACTGCTTATGTTTCAATTTATATGACAATTTTACTATTTGAGGAGTCAAAAGGGTTCTCATTTGGTCATGATTTTCTTAAATATTTGAATTATAAATTATCACAATGAATTATAGTAATAATATAAATTTTATTCTTAAAAACTTGAAGAATTATTTCTAAATTCATTGTCAAAATTAAGAATTATGACCTTCATACTCGAATCTTGCCACATAAAGGTGAATGGAGGGAGTAGCACATAGGAGACGCTCTATTATAGTGTATAGACAACTATATGAAATACTTTTAATTTATACTTTGTATTTAACTTGGGTATACTGGAGATCGGTAAATAAAATATATAAATTCTTTATAAGATTCTTTTTTTTTTGCAATTGTAAGTCATAGGATATCATTTCCTCATTAATTTGTTTGATGGTAAGCACATTACTAAGAAAGGATAGACTTCTCTTATTAATTGTCCAGGAAAGTAATAATAAGAAAACAAATGAATCTTTTTTTTTTTCCGGGGAAAATAAAAACTTTGACACTTAGCTAAACACGCACAAAATATTAAAAGTACTTTAGCACCAAATTATTAGGAGTACTTATGTTGATACCATGTATGGCATAAGGCAAGTCATGTCACTATTAATAAGTATCAATATTTTGGGAGAAACAAAAAATTGGAAAGGGTCAAACTAATATTGGAACAAGGACACTACAGAATAGCTTACAAACTCAATTTATTTTCAAAATTTTTAAAAACAATTTAACGCCATTCCGTGATAGAAAGGCTGGTGCAAGTGCAACCTTTATCTTTGTTTTGGAGTAAATCATTTCCGCAAATTCCACAAGCCCTACGTAATCGATTACGCATAAATAATACCGCTATTAAAACAATAAAGTCTGTAAAAATAATAAAGTCTGTCTAATATAGTTTTATTGGTAATAATCTTATAGATGGTATAATAGATGATATGATAGTAGTAGGTATATTAAATAGAGTTGTTTTCTGTATAGGTCTGAACAAATTCTCTTGTTTTGTTCTAGGTATATAAAATGTATGGCTAAGTGTATTATTGAATATAATCCGATTTCTATGCCTATTTTGAACTAGAGAGATAGATAGATATAGATATAGATATATGATTAATCGTATAATGCAATAATATAATATTACCTCGATATGCCAATAACCAGCACCAAGATCAGCAATCTATGTGTTTAGCTCGAAAATACGAGTAACAATTAAACTTGATTTGTGGTTTTAAAGATATGTGATTTAGTTCAATACCAATTTATAATCAAGAAATATGATGTAGAAATGAAAGAAATAAGTGAATCAAACCAATGTTACTCACCAGTAGTGACCTCGAGCTTAGTGACCTCAAGGTGGGTCTAGAGCAATAATTAAGCAAGAAAAGTAAAGTAAGAATAGTAGAGCTAAAGGACAATTCTGAGGAACAATAGGCAAAAAGTAGAGAGTATACTCTTTGCTCAATCATCAAATGATCTTACAAATAATTGAGATCCCTTTTATATGATAGGGGAACCCTAAATAAGGAATATTTCTATTTACAGTAAGAAATATTCTTGATACAACTGTCTAACCGCCTAGTACGGAATCATACAATCCTATTCCGGGATTCACGCCAAGATCTTGGGGACGTGGCAGGAATCTAACTCATTATGTTACAAATTCATAATGGTACTATTTCGAAGTCTAGCACACTCGACTTCAGTATTCCTCGTACTCCTATCTTCGGATTGCATTCTGTCTCTAAGCTCGAGTCTGGTCCGTCGGGCTCGAATTCGACCTCGTCCTCGAGCCTATAATCGGAGAAATATGATTTTGACCGTATATAGATAGTCCCCGCATTTCTTAGAATAAGATGATAAGAAACGACTTAAGTCTCGATCTTCGGAGCCCTTGATGATGACGCCATCCCCACGACGAATATAAGGTCTTACCTTTGAGAAAGCTTTACTTCAATTTTCACACATCTCTGAACCTCCTCCATACTTCTCTCTCTTGATCTATTCCCTTTTATTATTTGCTTCAACCGTCTTCTTTGTGTCGAAAACAACCAGGCCCCGCCGTTTTTTGTAATCCAAAATCTTGGCAAAAACTTCTAAAACAGTCCCCCAAAAGGAAAAGACATCATCTTCTTCTACTTCCCGATCGGCCGGCGATAAAGCACCGGCCCTCCATGAGATTGTTCCGGTCACCTGCGTCTTAAAGAAGGATTTCGATGTTGAGAATCCACCTATAGTTCCTGGCCGATGTGAACATGCATCAAGGTACATCTGTTCAATGAAGGAGAAACATCTCGAGGTTCTGAGGAAGAAGTGTGGTTGGGGGGACGAGGTCGTTGTACAGATCCCGGCTCCTGAGGAGATCATGACAACTCATGTGGAGGGTTTTTAAATGTTTACACTTACGCCTTCACATTGGGTCCGCTCGATCCAGTGGTGATTGATTTCTGTATAAGGTACGAGGTCACCCTAGGACAGATTCACCCTTCCTTTTGGCGCATTATTATTATGATGTGCTATTTTTCTAGCAAGGCCGAAGGGCTGGAGTTTACCCCTCCATTACCTCATCAGATTGTATCGGCCTCATCTTTACCGAGGATTGATCAAGCTCCAACGTTGATCCAAGAAAGCCTTCTTTGTCAGTAATGATGAGACCAAAGATTGAGGTTGGATGAGTCTGTTCATATAAGTGAAGACCGCGAACATCATTCCCGAGGAAAAAAATGTCGTTTTCTAAGAGATGGAACTTCCGACGTAAGTGAAAAATTCTTTTTTTGGTATTCCCTTGAGTTTTTTTCTCGCATTGTGTAATGACTTCAACTTTTCATGTAGCTTATGCTTGGATGCCACATGCAATCCTGGACCTCGAAGATTGGGTAAGGAATTTGGCTGTGACCTCCTGGTACGATGAACGCAAATGGCGTGATTTATCGAGGGGCAAATGGGAGGCCAAACACCATGGTAAATTCTCTTCTCAGGTTTTTGATATTCTTTTCTTATAGGTGGTGTTATCTCATTCATGTTTACTTGTGCAGGCATTGGAGACATCTCCAAAATGAGGCCAGCGCCGCCCAGGGAAGAGACCGAGTCCCCGATCCCGAAATCGGGGAAATACAACAAAAGAAAGAGGGTTTCAAAGACCGAAGACCCTCAAGACAAGAAAACCCCTACTTGAAGGCTGCGGAAGAGATTTGCTCATGTCGACGTAGATTCGGCCCATGATTCCCCGGATGACGAAGAAAATGATGGTGAAGATTCGACGCTGGTGCCTCAAACCAGGAAACCAATCGAGACCGCCAAACCCTTGGAAATAGAGACCTCATCCCAAGGTGAGGGAAACCCAAAAAAAGACTTGAGCAAGTCCCCCGGGTTCCCGAAGGTTGGGATCGTTCCTCGGCCTTCAACAAATATATCGGAAGGGGCGAGTGCGAAAACCCTCGAAGCTAATGACAACGCCCTAAGTTAAGAGCTCGGGGCCATGACAATAGGTCACCCCATTTCTTTGCCAACTTATTATGAGGAGGCAATCGAAGAAGCTAACACTTTGCCTATGCCCGATCCGGGCAAGGTCCTAAAAGAAGATCCCTTAGTTGCTTTGAGGGGGTCGATGATACCGCCGACCTTAACAATTCATCCACCATATTCAAAGAGGCTCAACATCTTCTCTCTCGGGTAAATACTAACTTTTATTGTTGCAATTTTTCTTTCTTTCCTTTCCTTTGTCTGACATGTCTTCATTTCAGGCATAGGCCATCGCCAAGTTTAGAGCTGAGCTGAGCCAATGTGAGGCCGAGCTTAGGAAGGTTTCAGGTGAAGATAAGGCCCTAAGGCTCCTCTGTGACCAAAAGGAGAAAGAGCTTAAGAACCTTCGGGCTAAATTGGCCAAAGCTCAAAAAAATGAGACCGAGCTAGATGAGCAGGTAACTATGATTTTAACAGAGTATGACCTTCTTGGCCTTTCTTCGGAGGCTAATACTTCGATATCTCAGCTGCATCGGAAGTTGGAGATGATCGGGCAGCTTCGGGGTGATGTTGATCAAGTTAGGGCTAACTGCCATAAGTGGAAAAAGAACATGGATCAGCTTGCTGCCGATAAGGAAGCTGTTACAGCCCAACTGACCTTGGCTGAAACTCAACTCCGGGGGACTTAAAGTGAAAGGTCTATCCCAGGCCAAGAAAATCGAGGAATTAGAGGCAGAGCTTGCTAGATCCTGAGCCGAAGCTGCACATGCCAAGGCTGAAGTTGAGAAGGCAAAGGTCGCGGTTGACAAGTACATTGCCGTGTACTTAAGAGATGCCGAGGCTGTTCAATTGGAGCTGAGGGGGGCCTCTGATCGAGAAAAATGGAGCAATGATTTGGCCAAGTGCCAAGCCTGGAGGGAGACTCTTGAAGAAATCCACGCCCGAGGGTTCAACCTTGCTGAAGAGATAGCCGAAGGAAAGGCGCGGGAAACCGATGCTAAGTTTCTTGTCTCTTGCGATGACGAGGATGCTATGAGTGGTTCTGGGGACAGGGAAAGCGAAGAAGGTGCCTTCGAGGAAGAGGGGATTCCTGAAGACAAAGCTGTAGAGGGTGCAGTTCCTGAGGATAGAGCTTCCAGGGATGTGACCCCGAAAATAGATTAGGTTCTCTTTTTCTTTTTTTGTGCAAGGGCCCCTTCTGGGCATTGTAAATATGTTTTGTAAAACATCCCTTGTGAATATAAAGTATCCTTTTGCTCTATCTTCGACTTGTGTTGAATATTACTTTGTTCTTATTTGTGGAAGATTTCGACTGTACGATTCAAATAATCAGTTCGAGTATTGGGTCGGACTCAGAACATAATAAACCCTTAGGTTTTTATTGATCAATATAATACCCCTTAAGGTTTTGTTAATGCTCGAGCTAAGTTTAAATTGATTCGATGTGAGCTCGGGATGTCGGAATTCTTGAGTCTAAGTTGAGTGAGAACGAGGTCTCGAACCCTATATGTTTTGGTCATTAAGACCTTTACGATTGGCCCTTAGGCTCTTATATATCATCCCTTAGGCTCTTTAAGTGGGGCCGATTTGGCCTGTAAAGTGGCTATAATTTTCCCCTTTTTTTTGGCTAAAAGACTTAGCGAAATTTTTTGTATGCCTTAATATGTGTTTTTTGTACCCGTTGGGTTTTTTCGATGGTTCGACGTATCATAACCTTATTGGTAACTTGTTTGATAATAGAATACCTCTTGAGGTTTCTTCGAAGGTTGATATTATCGAAGCCTTTAAATTATTCGAGGGTTGAATTTATCGAAGCCCTTTATATTTTGCTTTTGCCGAGGGTAGCCTGATTTAACCGGTTTTTTCAAAATGTTTGAAGGCTTTTAATATATGACGGAAGTCGGACGTCTCCGAGCCGCATTATTTTATCCGTAGCCTTTTTATATGACCGTAGTCTTTAATATGGCCGTAGCCTTCGGGTATGTCACTTGGACTTGTTTCCCGATAACTTTTCGAACTTGTCCGAAAAGTTAGTCCCCGATCATATTGGCCTTGGCCTTTGTTTCAAGGGGATGTCTCTTTGAGGTCTTATGAGTCCGAGTTTTCGATGACTCAAATGTTCTGACTATAAATTACAGTCTCTGAGTATTCAGGGGTGTATTTGCATTCCGGCTCTTGAGCCGTTTCCCGTAAGATTATAAGTGTAGAGTTTCGTATGGTAGACTTCTTTTGAAACATAAAGTGTTTTTGGTATAAACAATATGCTTCTTCAAGTAATTGATACATGAGTACATGTTTTGCCGTCGGGGCTCGACTATTCTATATGGACACGGTTTATTTAACCGTTTGGCCCATTACAAAGTTCTCATATCGAGGCCCTCTTAGGCGTAAAGTATATTCCTCAAAAATATAACCTTCGAGGGTGATGCCCCCAATATTCGAGGTTGATTGAAAAGAAGCCTTGGATACTGTTGAGTTCTCCTTAAGTAGCACATAGTTGTTGCCATGTTAAAAACCTTGCCGGTAAAACCCATTTGGGACAAAATACGATCTAAGGGAAAAAGAGTGCAACACACGCTTTAAAACCTAAGGCCTTCGTGTAAAAAGTTTGCCTTCGAGATCGTATGCCTTTGATAGCTTCGATCGGAGATCTGCAATGAGTTAGTTTTAAACTCAGATGGACAAAAGGGTAAAGTCATACCTTAGCAGTAATATCGTTTGAGTAATGATATATTCCAATTGTTTGGAAATTTTTTGCCTTTCATTGTGCTAAGTTTGTAAGATCCTTTACCAACAACTCCGAGGACTCGGTATGGTCCTTCCCAATTCGGGCTTAGCTTTCCTTCATTTAGGTCTCGAGTATTGATGGTGACTTTCCGTAGGATTAAGTTCCCGATTCCAAAGTGTCGAAGGTTGGTCCTTCTGTTATAGTATCTTTCCATCCTTTGCTTCTGTGTGGCCATCCGAACAAGTGTTTCCTCTCGTTTTTTATCTAATAGCTTGAGGCTAGTGTTCATAGCCTCGTGATTTGATTCCTCCGATGCATGTTGAAACCTGGCGCTGGGTTCTCTAACCTCAATAGGGATTAGTGCCTCAGAGCCAAATACTAAAGAAAATGGGATAGCCCCCGTACTATACTTTGATGTTGTTCGATATGCCCAAAGGACCTCGGGTAGAACTTATCTCCATTTTCCCTTCGCATCATCTAACCTTTTCTTCAGGTTTTGAATGATGGTTTTGTTTGTTGACTCGGCTTGTCTATTTCCAGTTGGCTAATATGGTGTTGATAAAATCCTCTTTATTTTATGTGCCCCAAGGAAGTTCGTCACCTTGATGCCGATGAATTAATTTTCATTGTCACATACAATCTCGGCGGGTATCTCGAACCGGCATAAGATGTGGTCCCAGATGAAGTCAATAACTTCTTTTTCTCTAATCTTCTTGAAGGCATGTGCTTCCACCCATTTAGAAAAATAATCAGTCATAAATAAAATAAATTTAGCATTACCTGGGGCCGTTGGTAGAGGGCCGACTATATCCATCCCCCATTTCATGAAAGGCCACGGAGATAGGACCGAATGAAGTTGTTCTCTGGGTTGATGGATCATCGGTGCAAATCGTTGGCACTTATCACATTTTTTAAAAAATTCCTTGGTATCATTTTCCATGTTATCGCAGTAGTAACCTGCTCTGATGATTTTGCGAACCAAAGACTCGGCGCCAGAGTGATTCCCACAAGTGCCTTAGTGGATTTCTTGAAGAACATAATCGGTGTCCCCTGGCCCCAAACATATCGCCAATGGTTCATCAAATGTTCTTCTGTATAGTGTTACATCCCTATCTAGGGCGAACCTAGCATCCGTGGTCGTAGAGCCCTCGATTCTTTGTGATCCAATGGGAGTTTTCCATTTTTCAAATAGTCGATCTACTTATTCCTCCAGTCCCAAGTCAAACTTTTAGAATTTATCTCAGCATGACCCTCTTCAAACACAAACCTCGATAGCTGGATGACAGTCCTTGGGACGATGTCATCTTCATTGACCGAGGATCCTAAATTAGCAAGTGCACTGCCTTCACTATTTTGCTCTCAAGGCACATGATCGAGGGTCCATTCCTTGAAGCGATGCAATGTTACCTGTAGTTTATCTAAGTATCTTTGCATTCTATCTTCTCGAACCTCGAAACTCTTGTTTACTTGGTTCACCACCAATAGAGAGTCGCATTTGGCCTCGATGACTTCCGCTCTCAAACTCTTAGCTAGCTCGAGACCTGCAATCATGGCCTCATACTCGACCTCATTGTTAGTGAATCTAGAAGTTTTGATAGATTTCCTAATGGTATCACCCGTGGATGGCTTCAAGACAATGCCAAGCCCGGACCCTTTCACACTTGAGGCACCTTCCGTGAAAAAGGGTACATACCCCCGATGATGTACCCGAACTTAGCAAGAGTTCTTTTTCCACTTCGGTTACAAGGGTCGGCATAAAATCGGCCACAAAGTCATCTAGGATTTGAGACTTGATGTTCGTTCGGGGTTGATATTCGATATTGTACCCGCTAAGTTCGACGGCCTATTTGGCCAATCGGCCCGATAGCTCGGACCTATGCAAAACATTTCGAAGGGGGTAAGTGGTTAATACACATATGGGATGACATTGGAAATATGACTTTAACTTTCTAGATGTGCTTATCAATACAAGTGCTAATTCTTCTAAGTGAGGGTATCTAGTTTCAGCATCTCATAGAGTTCGGCTTACATAATAAACATGGAATTTTGTACCTTGCTCTTCTCGAACTAGTACTCCGCTTACCGCTATTTTAGACATTGCCAAATATAGGTAAAGCTTTTCATATGCTTTTGGGGTTATGGAGCAGAGGTGGGCTCGATAGATATCACTTTAATTCTTCTAAGGCTTGCCGACATTCTAGAGTCCATGCAAAGTCCTTTTTTAAGCAAGGAAAAGAACCGGTGACTCCGATCTGATGACCTCGAAATGGATCGACCCAGAGCAGTTATTCGACCCATTAGCCTTTGCACGACCTTCACACTATCCACGATCATGAATAAAACTATGGAGGAAGAACAAGGTGACAAGTTCTCATTCAACAAGGCTCTTAAGCGATCTTGAGACATAATTTTGTAAACATAAACTTAATTTATACTAGGATATTGACTATGATAATCTTACATAAAATTTTTACAGAAAAACATACCTGAATCGTAAGCCATTATCACAAAGCGGAAGCGTTAGTTGGTATTAGTTTCTCGCCCTTGCCCTAGTATCACGCCCCAAACCTGGGGAAGCGTGACTGGCACCAGGTGTCGTGTTGGCCCGAGCAAACTACTCTATAACTCATTATCGTTCGATCAAAACTAGAACATCCATAGGTCGAGTTAGCTGGACTTATTCCTCTTATAACTATCATGGGCCCACATGGCCACAACTTATAATGTACAACTATAAGTGGGAAATTATTGTATCACTGAACCATTTTTCTTAAAACATGAATACATATAGGCTGTCAAGGTCTCTCACATACTGTACCAAATGAACCTCTATATACAAAGCCTCTAAAAATATTTGACATCAAATGGGACAGGGTACCGACCTACCCTTTATTCTTTAGAAAAACTCTGACATGATGACTCATAGACTCGACTGCACTCCGAACGAGGTAGAGTCTTACCGATCCGTCGCTGAATTCCAATCTTGTCTATTATGAGGGCTCGTCAAACTGATTATCTATGCATGCATGCATAAATACAACGTCCCTAACAAAAGGATTTCAGTACGAATAATGTACTGAGTATGTAAGGCAGAACTGAAATATAACAATAAGTCAATATTAGTTAAAGAGATATAAGAATCAACCTGAATCTCTAAAGTGCCACCGTATATGCATACTTATTATACTCATATATATACAATGCTTCTCTTTAAGACTGTTATCCATATCATATAATGCATGACTGCCCAACTAATTAGTGGTAACTGCTCGACCGGCTGTAGCATGATGGTAAATGCATGACTGCCCGTCCGGCCGTAGCTCGATGGCAAATATATAACTGCCCAACCGGCCGTAGCTCGATGGTAAATGCTTGACTACCCGACCAACTGTAGATCGAATGTAAATGAATATGCATGACTGCCCAACCGGTGGTAAATAATAATACATAACTGCCCAATTGGTGGTAACTGACCGACCGCCCGTAGCACGGTGGTAAATGCATGAAGATGCATGTACATGTAGCACTATATTATAAACATTAACATCTCTATCATATACCTCATTAGGTACATAGGGACACACTTAAACATGCTTGAATATCATTTTACAGGAATAACTAACATAGACATATTTAACTGCTAAGAGTAGAAATACTTATAAAATAGCATTACGTTTACGTATCGTTACTTGGATCATGCCAAAAGAAGGAATTATTAGCCTTAAAATACTTGAGCGGGTTCTCTTGATAATCCCTCTATGACATGACAAACCACGTGATGGCAAGATTGAAGTAGGAAAAATCCGTATGATATTCTTCAGGAAAATTGCATCGTACTCCCATAGAATCACAAATCCCACGTTGCTATATTAAGAAATTTCGTTTGAATGAAAAGTTGAAGCAACTCACGTTGCTAATGCAATCTTCATCTTTGTTGATTGTTGATACCCAATTTTGCCCTCATATTTTCTCAAATAGTGTATACACTCTCAAAATAGCATGTTTGTATCATTATTTAATTTACGAACCTATACAAACATTTTCTATAATTTTTCATAATTTTTAATTACTTTCTTTCTACATTTTTATTAGATAAATATCTAATAATTATCTTTTAAACTATTCTTATGATGACTTAATTGCCCAAAATTATAATTTGCATCCATAAATTATTATAAATATTTTTATTCTATTCCTACATTAGCCTTTTAAGCTATTTTTCTAATTTTACAATAATGGCCTATATTCTACAAATAGTTGCGTTTATTATACTATTTATGCCAAAGTATCACTTTTATATTTTATAATGCTGAGTTATTATTTTTAAAATAGGTTTACAGCATAAATATTATTTTTACCATTTATTAGTTGTTTTAATAATTTATTAATTCATAAAGGTTTCAAAACTAGCCCAATTCTAGGCTAATTTTCGGACCAATTATTGCCCAAATCCTAAGCCTGCACCCTCTCCCGTCTCAGCAGCCCAAACCAGCCCAACCCTTTAATGAACTCGGTCGCGACCCATTTTAGACGACCCGCCCCACTCCCCTTTTTGATCTTGGCCGTTGATCTCAAATGATCAACGGCCTATAATAATCCTTCATCCCTCCTTATAACCCCTCAACCCCAAACTCTTACTTCACTTTACTCGTCCACCGCCCCTAAATCCTCTCGAACCTTCTCTTCTCCTCACAAACCCTAACTGTCCCCTCTAGTTCTTCTCCTGATCCAACACATTCATGGATTCTTACACTGATTTGCTTACCTTTTGGAAATTATATAATTATTACCTGCATAAATATGGTATTACTTAGTACAACAACAACCCAGCAAAATCCCATCTATGAGGTCTGGGGAGGGTAGTGTATACGCAGACCTTACTCCTACCCCGAAGGGTAGAGAGGCTATTTCCGAAAGACCCTCGGCTCAAGAAAGCAACAAGACAAAAAGAAGACAATATTAGTATCAACAAAGAAAATGGTATTACTTAGTACTCGCCCAATTTTGGCAAGTATGCATCTTTGAACCAAAGGAAATCTGCCTTGTTCTTCATGATTTGGACGATATTTCATCCTTATGCGAACATAGCAAGGCTATGAGGTTCAGATTCCCCCAGATCTCCAGCTAATTTTTGATCCTAGTCAAACTAGGGTTTACCCATTTCTTCTCCTAATCCGATTCTAAATTGATTTATGTGTGTTCTTCTTTCCTTTTATGTTTGATTAATTGTATTTCCTTATTTATGTGCCAATTTTATCACTATATAAACCCCTCCACATTCACCTTTTGGACATATTTGAATCATTAAATTTTTTACTAAAAACTAAAGTTATCGCTCTTTGTTCTATGATTCTCTTGTTCTATACTGTGGTTCTTGGGCGGCTGAATACCAAGGCCATCGAAATTCGATTTTCAACTTTTCTTGGTGCGAGCACTGCCCGGAGTTCATTTAAAACCCTTGGGAACTTTGGCGCACTATAATTCTGGGTTCTTGCTCTTTATTGATATTTAGAATATTGTGGACTTTTGTTCTTTCTTGTTATCCGCTTAACTGGTAAGTTACTTAGCCTTTACAATTTCATTCTTGTGTGTATAGGGGTTGCATACTTCTGAAATTCATGGCTTAATGTGTTCTGGGGCTATTTTCTAGCTTTGAACTTGTATTATGATTTGAACCCCTTTAGCATTTGATTTTTACCTAAGCTTCATGGTCTCAAGAGATGTTATTTGAATATGCTTCACTTGAATAATTTAGACCTTCTTAAGATCATTAGCCTAATGTTTTGGGCAACTGGATGTTTACACTTACTGTTTGACATGAGCATTGCTTTCCTACTCTGTTATGAATTCCCTCTGTAATGTGTCCCAATATGTACCAAGACCTTCACTATTAACTATGACTTGCTCCCCTACTAGTGTCACTCAGTATGTCTTTGTTTTGCTTGATTCTATATCCTTAGTGATTGTTTGGGACCTTTAGAGTGGCTATCTTAATCATTGTTTCCTTAAGCGTTTGAGACTATTTGTCTTAATATAAATTGGCATGTCTGCTTTCTAGTGTTAGTGATGGATATTCAGCATGATTTGAACTCTTAGACTCTAAACCTGCTAAGCTAGTACTTTACTCAAACTTGTTTGGTATCATGTACCTTTGTATGCTAATCTTGTAATCCCAGATAAACTTGATTCTCCTCTAACTCTCTCAATGTGTTTTTCTACCAATATTGACTTCCTGCTAAGTGCTAAACCTATAATAGCAACATGCTTCTAATTCTTGTTGACCTTCTTAACTATCATATTCTGTGTTTTAGATAACTTTGCTTTCTGCCTCTTTAAAATACAAGTGCATCTCCTCAAACTCTGTCCCTTAATCACTATTCTTTCACTCTGATTGATTACTTACCATATTCTGAATCTATAATTCTTGGCCGGATGAAAGACAAGTCCACTAAAGCTTTCTCTATTAATCTCCCTAGTGTGAGCACTTATCGGGGTCCATCTTGAGACCCTTGTGAACTCTGACACACTAGGTCTTGAGGGTCTTTGGTCATTTTCCTTACTACTTAGTTCTGTTCGTCTTTCGGCCTATTGAATGTGCAAATTGACTTGTGCAAGGGATTATTTTCTAGATCCCTTGATCAAACCATGGTGGTTGGGTTTGGTTCAAGTTCTCCTATGGTTTCTGGGCTATGTTGAGATTTGTGTGTGCTAAATGGTGAAGAAAGAGCTCAGTTTAAGGCCTGACTGTGCTGGGTATCTTTTTGGGCCTGCCTTGGGCCTACTATCATTGCTTGTACTACTTTCGTAATTACACTTACTATTGGGTCTGTAATAATTCTGTAATAAACAATTGGGGTGTTAGTGAAAGTGAGAAATGGGTATGCTTTAATGCTTGTATGAAAAGGGTAGAAAGCATGCCTATAGGATTTATGTGATCTATTTGCTATCCAACCTGCTATATGTGCCATTCAAATTTCTTCATACACTATTAGAAATCATGCCATTAGGAAAATCAGACACTCACATAACTTGTATATTATCAAAGCATAAATGCTCCATGTCTACTGCTATGTGTCGCTAGACAGCATGCCTATAGAAAAATAAATGCCAATAACTACTCTTCAATTTGCACCATGTTCATTAGATATCATGCCTATATGATTTTAATTGTTTAATTCGCATTTGGACCTAGAAAACATGCCTATAGGAGCTAATTGTATAAAATCAGTTCCAATTGCCAAGCTTTAGAAATCATGCCTATAGGACATCACTACTCAAACGCTATTTTATTGTTCGTCCACGCGATTCTTAGGAAGCGTAATAATTTTGATCACTTCTAATGAGTTTCATTTTTCCTTATTATATAAATCACTTAGAGATCATGCATATAGATTTGCCAACTGATAATCTATAATAAGCGGCCTAACAGCGCCTTGCATTTACCATATGGTAATTTAGAAATCCTAGGTCTAAAAACGGCTTACGCATCTGAATCAGATCATCTAGAAACCATGCCTATAGAATTTAACAACTGCAATCCCTTCAATTCTAAAACTGCCTAATACCAAATGTAAAATCTGTTTGCATGCATTTGTTTGCCTACTTGCGGAGGTTAATATGAGCCTTTAATTGGATTTAATTGCAGTCCTATTTGTTTTGAATTTTCGCCTAGTTTTACCATTTCTGAGTGAGTTACGAAGTATTATTTATGATGCACTAGGTGATCTTTAGGCTAAAAAACTTAGGACTCCCCATCTTATCTTTAAATCAAGTGTCTGTATTTATTCAAAGTCTTTTGATAATCAAACTTCCCAAACTTCTTGTTTCTCTCTGTCTTTGTTTATTTGACTAATTCGTATAATTCAAGTTCATCTGGACCAACAGTTGTGGACCTTGAAGAGTACCTAACACCTTCTCTTCAAGGTAATTTCGAGCCCTTACCCGATCTTTGGTGATGCAAACTAGTCAAACCCGAGTCATATGAAAATATGTGCCCTAACACACCTTAAAACTTTAGATGGCGACTCTTATCTTTTAACCCTTCCTTTAAAGGAGTTGTCACATGTCGAAACCCGATTTCGTGAGAAAAAGGGGCGCGACAACATGACAACTCTACTGGGGATATATTTAGGCTCTTACCATAGCAAATTTGGCTTATATGGATTAGTCTTTTTCTGATAAACGTATTTCTCTTATTTGCTGCTACATGCGCATTCCGCTCCTATTTTTCCTCTTATTTGTCTAAATCATTGCTGCATGTACATCCCTCCCCTATTCTCCCATCATTTGAATTCATGTAATATGCAAATCCTTTCCCTTCTCCACCATTCTTTGCTTAAATTGATTATAACATGCATATACCTCTCCTATTCACCCTTATTTGCTATAACTGCTCTTTATTCATTTAAAATTACAACATCATGCCTCTCCCGTCCCTACTCCCTTGCCTGCTTTATTAACTTCTCATATATCCCGCAAACTAACTTCTTCCTTTGTCTTTCTTTTATGTTTTACCTTAATATTGTATTTATCATTTTCTATTTATTATGCAAATACTTGACAATGTATTATTTATTTTCGCATAAAGCATGGTCCACGTCATATTCACTCGTTCCCAATTAATACCATATTGGCGCTTGATGAGTGTCTGCGGTGCAGTCGACGGTTCTATGCCTTTCCCTCTCAAGTTGTCCGCTTGAGGGTACCAGTCTAGACTCTTCTAGAAACCCCACTCTAATATCAACTACGCATGTGTCATGTTAAACCTAGTATGGGTTAAAATGTTGTCCGTGTGATAATCTGTTAAGGTAAGCCTTGTGCAATGTCCGACGAGATTTCCACAATCCGAATGGATGTTATCACATTATGTGCATCACTTGGAGAAAATATGCCAATATATTGATCATTAGTGTACAAATAGTCGAATCTAGAGGGGGAAAGACTAACTCTATTTCTTTGCAAAAAATGAATCGCGAAGTCCCCAAGTTCGGCATGGTCCAATACATCCCACCTTTAATGCTAGATTGGTGGAAGAATCTCACACCTTGCGACAAGAATCACGTAAGAAGGGTCCTGGGTAATTTTCCATCTCTGTTAGACATGGCCAAACAAAGCATTGATTGAGGCTGCTACTATGTTTTGGGATGAGTAGGGGGCTATTTTCCTCTTCCGTGACATAGAGATGACTCATCTTTTGGAGGAAATAGGAGGTTTTGCTAATCTGCCATGTGATAGTCCCGGATTACTGGTACCAGAGAATCGCACCCCTCGTGGTTTTCTGAAAATGTTAGGTTTCACAAAAATGATAAATTGCTTTATTTGAAGAAGTCATACATTCTATTTGAATTTCTTTATGAGTGATATGGGCAAAACAAGTCATACCACCTTTATCACAATGAACTCGCCATTACTTCCTTGGGTTAAACGCACCGTCGAGTCTACGTATTCATTGTATGCTTCTTAGGGTGGCTGATATTTCCAATGAAAGGGGGAAGGATCCATACTCGTCTAGCCATGGTCGCCAGAACCTTAATGGAAGGCATTGAGTGACAAACATACACTATCGTCCCCATGATCTTGGCTGAAAAATACCGCGCTCTAGATCGGTGCAAGCAGGGTTTTAGGCACTTCGAAGGTTGTAATCTACTACTGCAAGTTTGGTTACTAGATTCGCCAGGAGATTTTGCGTTGACCATTGAATGACCACATAGCTTACCATCACCCAAAGAGAATGACATTTATCCTAGACAGGTTCGCACAACCTGGAAATGCTGTGAGCTGGGTGCGCTTCTTCAACAATCTAGAAGATGAGCAGGTACATTAGATGTTCAAATGGTTTCCTAGCAGTGAGTTCATCATCAGTTCAAGAGAGACTCCTTATCGAGTACTGATCGGGTTGAGGGGAATTTATCCCTATGCTCCCATAAGGGTAATAAGACAAGCGAAAGGAAAATAGGTCATACCTCGGGTTTCTAACATAGTCCAGTACAAAGCAGATTTTAAAGGGGACGTTATACCATTCAAGTTCGAGGCACAACATATGTGGAATCATAAAGTCATTGTAGAAAGGGATACTATTGAGCCAGATAGATATCACACTGGTAATGTGTACTTCTATCCATCATGGTTGGTAGATGGTATAGCAGGAAATGTCAAACCGTGACTTAATCTGAAAAATAGGATCGTAGATGACGCTGTTGAAGCACAAGTTAAGTACAGGAGGTTGTGCAAGAGTGTCTTTGAATCTGACGCTATGCTTTTTGAGCAACACAAATTGAATGTGGAAGCAATCAATGAACGGAAGGAAATTACTACCAAGTCAACATAAAGACTCAAATATCTGGAGCAAGGGTTGACGGAACTTAAAGGAAAAATGTGGAAAAGGATCGCAGGCTGCCAAAATATATATGGCAATGAAGGATGTCTCCTAGAAAAGGCTTATCTTCTGCTGGATATACGCGACTTGGGGAATTTGATCGATGGAGTCAGAAGAGCCCAGCACGGGGAAGGTCCTGCTGAGGCAGAGTAGATTAGGGGAATGCTGTTTTACTGCTTTCTAAGTTTAGTTTAGATTTAAATTGTAATAAGGAACATGCCATTAGTAACTCTCTTATTATTGTCGTTTTACCAAATATTTGATTTATTTTTCACATTAATGGAATTACGCAATTACTAACATCAATTTTCTCCAAGTCTATGTGTTTCTAGGCCTACCTCGGGCATAATGAGGCCCCTCAAATTAGGATGTAATTTTATAATTCTGCAATACGTGTTTAAATACCGCAAATATCTTTTTAATACTCCTTACTGACTTGGTTACCTTTTGTTTATTCCTACTATCACGGTTGGTTCGTGCATACTGACATCGTCTATATATCACACCAGATCTAGAGGTCCTCCACCTCCTCCTCCTCCAAATGATCCCAAAAACAAAGGAAAAACCAGAATGGATAATATGAGCAGTATCAGGATAGACAATGCTACTCATGTAGAGAATGTTGAAATATCGGATGGTCGGAGTACTCCGACACAGAAAAATTTGGTCTTACGATTGGAACAGAAAATACTGGAGTAACAAGGGGAGCTTGAGCAGGTCTGGAACTTGGCAAACCTTTCCCTTACCGTGAACATTCCCGATATCAACCAATAAAACACAAATGCCCAAACTCTGGCACCTCCTCAAAACATACAAAACCAAAATCTGCAAAACCCTCCCGTACCTCATCAATATACCGCACCTCCTCAAAATTCTAATCTTCCACCAGTACCAACCCCTCCACAACATCATCACCATCCAACTCAATATCCATAAACCACCTCCTATCACACTCCTCAAAATGCACCACAACCTACCCGTAATCCCCAAAACTCAACCAACGACCACCGCTATGCCCAGATTCCTAGAGTCCATCAAAGCAATCCCATATACGTGAAAACCTTGCTCCACACTCCACAACAAACCTTATACATACCTGAATCTGTCGTGAAGGACCTGCTCATCAAGAACATGGCGGAAGAACTCAAGAAGCTTACTGACAGAGTTCAAAGTGTCGAAGGAGGCAAGGGCATTGAGGATCTGAATTTTGAGGATTTGTGTATTCAGCCAGATCTAGAATTTTCGGAGGGCTACAAACCTCAAAAATTTGAAATGTTTGACGGAACAAGTGATCCAAAGGTACATTTGAGAACATATTGTGACAAACTTGTAGGGGTTGGAAAGGATAAAAGAATCCACATGAAACTGTTCGTGAGGAGCCTTACCGGAGACGCCCTATCTTGGTACATCAGTCAGAACCCAAAGAAATGGGTTAATTGGGTGAGCATGGTGTCAGATTTTATGGATCGGTTCAGGTTTAACAAGAAAAATTCACCAAACATTTTCTACATTCAGAATCTTAAGAAGAAGCCAACAGAAACTTTGCACGAGTATGCTACTCGATGGACGTCTGAAGCTGTAAAAGTAAGGTCAGCATTGGAAGAAAAATAGATGAATAAGTTTTTTATCCGAGCTTAGGATCTGCAGTACTACGAGAGACTGATGGTTATTGAAAACCATAACTTTTCTAACATCATCAAATTGGGAGAAAGAATAGAAGAACAGATTAAGAGCAGAATGGTGACAAATTTTGAAGCACTCTAGGCTACAAACAAAGGCTTGCAGTCAGGTGGTATTTCCAAAAAGAAGGATGTAGGGGTAGTGATGGTAGCCCAATGTCCAAAATCTCTCTCACATACCAAACACCCCCACCCACATATCAACCTTCCCCTCCTAGATCCCAACAACCTGCCGCTAGTTACCATACTTATAACACCCAACCAGCATACTACCACTCACCACCAGCCCGCCAAAACTACCAAAAACTAGACCACATTTGGACCACAGACCGCCCAGACAATACACCCCAATTGTTGAACCCATCGACCAGTTATATGGGAGATTGGAGGCTGCTGGTTATGTCACTCCTATTCCTGCTGTTGCTATGGAAAATTCCTCACAGTAGATTAATCCAAACAAGACATGTGCCTACCACTTGGACATAAAAGGTCATATTATTGATGAATGTAGCACTTTGAAGGATAAGTTCCATAGGTTGATTGACACCAAAGTTATATAGGCAAAATCAGGTGCACCTAATGTCTGTAACAATCCTCTCCCAGATCATAGGGGAGAGGGAGTAAATGTGATTGAAACCGATGAAGAATGGGATCCGGAAGGGTCCATTAGACTCATTTGTGAAGTGGATGAGCCTAAACTACCTCCAGCCACTCTCACACCTATCGTGGTATAGATTCAAACACTGATTGAAGTTAAGATAGACACACCTACTCCATTTGAGGTCGAAGTAACAATGCCCTTCACTGTGACGATAGCACCTACACCGTCCTTTAAGTCCAATGCTATACCGTAGGACTATGCTACAAAAGCAAGAATGAAAGGAAAAGCAAAATAGGTGCAGCGCAAGACATGACCAGAACTGGTAGGGTATATACACCCGAACATTTGGGAGGAACAAGCAAAGAAGCCGCTTCTAAGCCGCCAGTTATTGAGACCGGCCCAGATAACCTTTGGAGAAAGGTGCATGCAAGAGAATATTCTGTGGTTGATCATCTGAACAAATCCCTACTCAGATATCCATTTTATCACTATTGCAGAACTCTGAGGCACATAGGAATGCCTTTATGAAAGTGTTGAACCAAGACTATGTACCCAATAACATTACTAGTAGGGAGATGGCCAACATGGTAGGGCAAGTATTGGAGAGCCACAAAGTCACTTTTCAAGAAGATGAACTGCCGCCAAAAGGACTCAGTCACAACAAGGCACTGCATATCATGGTGCAGTTTGAGGACAAATTCATTGCCAGGGTCCTAATAGATGGGGGTTCAAGTCTCAACATCTGTCCATTAACTACTTTGAAGAGGCTGGGTAAATGTCTGTATGAGATACAAGTAGGGAGTATGAATGTAAAAGCATTTGATGGGTCTCAAAAGGCTACAATAGAAGAAATCAACCTCAACCTACTGATGGGCTCGACCTGGTTTGATGTCGAGTTTTAAGTGCTAGACATATCTACAACCTACAACTTGCTGTTAGGACGACCCTGGATACATGCCGCTGGGGCCGTAGCTTCTACTCTACATCAATACGTAAAGTTTGAATGGAATCATCAGGAAGTGATCATCCATGGAGATGGGAGTAATCCCATTTATACCAATCAGACTGTTCCAGTCATCGAGAACAGAAGGAAGTTGGGTGGAGAAACATACCATTGCATTCTACACACAAACCAATTGAGAAAGACAAATGGTAGAGTAGTAAGATAGAAAGCATACTAGGTCTCGGCATGAATCTCCAAGGGATCACCAAACCGATACAGTTAAAACGTCATGGTATAACTTTTTGGCTTGAGTACGAATACACTTGGCAAGAGTATCAGAATTGGTCGTCTCCATGGCGTGGTCCTTATTATCTGCTGGAACAACCAATACCGCATTTGCACCAGACATTTCAACAAATAGACGTGATATGGGGATCTGAAGAAGATGATGCTTTAGCGTTGGCCTAAGGAATTTATTTCTGAATGATGAAGACATGGACTGCAATGTGATATTTGAGGAGGAGGAGGAGGAAGACCTTACCATTCAGACCATGGAGAAAGGAACTATCCTCAAGAATTGGACTGCTGCACCATCCCGGGTCCATCAAGTTCCTGGGTAGCCTGGCAATTAGCACAATTTATTTTTAAAAGCAATTTGAGCATTTAAGACATTTTCAATATTTTGTTTTGAATGTATTTTGTTTTGAAATAATTGCTCGAGTCATCGAGCCCTACTTGTTTAGATGTTTTCATGATTTATTTAAATGAATTGCAACTTTTAGTATTTATTATTATCCTTTTAATTTTTCTCTACAACTTTATTATTACTTATCCCGATAAACCTACGACTGTGACATGTAATGAGACAATGTAGCATGTGGATAGTGATTTAGAGGATTTGGAAGACGATGTAATACCTGAGGAAATTGTTAGAGAAGTGGAAAATTTCAAAAATAAGCCTAAGTCTAACTTGGACAAAACCGAGACAATTAACTTAGGGGGTTCTGAAATAGTCAAGGAACCCGTATAAGTATTCACCTATCACCATCAGAGAAAGAAGAGTATATTCAGTTCCTGAAAGAGTATTAAGACATCTTTGCATGGTCTTATGACGATATGACTGATTTGAGCACATCCATAGTGGCTTACAAGTTACTCACCGATCCCATATGCCCGCTAGTGAAGCAGAAGCTCAAAACATTCAAGCCAGATATGAGTTTGAAGATAAAGGAGGAAGTTACTAAGCAAATTAAAGCCACGGTTCTCAGAGTGGTTGAATATCCAACTTGGTCAGCCAACATTGTGCCGGCCCCGAATAAAGATGGGAAGGTCACAGTATGTGTCGATTATCGGGATCTAAATAGAGCAAGTCCCAATGATTAATTCCCATTTCATAATATACACATACTGATCGACAACTGTGCCAAGAATGAGCTCCAATCTTTTGTAGATTTTTTCGCGGGGTAACATCAAATCTGGATGGACGAAAAGGATGCCAAAAAGACCTCCTTTATCACTCAGTGGGGGATGTATTGTTATAAGATGATGTGGTTTGGCTTGAAGACTGCTGGAGCCACTTACATGAGAGCTATGACAACCTTTTTGCATGACATAATTCACGTAAGAAATAGAGGTATACGTGGATGACGTCATCATCAAATCCAAAAAAATCACAGATCATATAACAGACTTGAAGAAATTCTTTAATCCACTTCGAAAGTACAATCTAAAACTGAATCCTTCAAAGTGTGCCTTCGGAGTCACTGTCGGAAAATTGCTAGGCTTCATCGTCAGTCGTTGAGGGATTGAACTAGAACCATCAAAGGTCAAAGCTATCCAAGACTTGCCACCTCCAAAGAGCAAGAAAGACATGATGAGTTTCCTAGGGTTTCTCAACCACATCAGCCGCTTCATAGCGCAATCAACTGTGATCTGTGAACCAATTTTCAAAATGTTGAAGAAAGATGCTGCAACAAGTTTAACTGAAGAATGTCAGAAAGCTTTTGACAAAATCAAGGAATACTTGTCCACACCACCAGTCTTGGTCCCGCCAGAACCTGGGAGACCTTTGCTGCTCTATTTATCCGTATTAGATGGGGTTTTCGGCTGTGTCTTGGGACAACACGATGAAACGGGAAGAAAAGAGCAGTCCATATACTATCTGAGTAAGACGTTCGCACCCAACGAAGCACAATATTCTTTGCTGGAATGCACCTGTTGCGCTTTAACATGGATAGCTCAAAAGTTAAGGCATTACTTCTGTGCCTACACCACATATCTCATATCAAGAATGGATCCTCTTAAATACATCTTCCAGAAACCCATGCCTATGGGAAAGTTAGCAAAATGGCAGACACTACTGAGTGAGTTTAGCATCATCTACGTAATTTAGAATGCGGATCATCTTGTATAAAATCCCGTAGGTGGAGAATACGAACCATTGAAAACATATTTTCCTGATGAATTGGTATCATTCGTAGGAGAAGATATCACCGAAACCTATAATGGTTGGAGAATGTTCTTCAATAGAGCTACAAACTTCAAATGAGTGGGTATTGGAGTAGCTTTAGTATTAGAAACAGGTCAGCACTATCCAGTATCCACAAAGCTTAGATTCCCATGTACCAACAATATGGCAGAATAGGAGGCCTACATCTTAGGACTCAGTTCAGGAACTACTGATAATTGGTGATTCAAACCTTTTGGTACATAAGGTTTTAAGAGGATGGGCTATAAAGAATACCAAGATATTGCCATATTTGCACTATGTATAAGAGTTGATGAAGAGATTCACAAAGACAGAATTCAATCATGTTCTGAGGATTCAGAATGAGTTCGTCATTGCATTGGCTACTTTATCTTCCATGATACAACACCCATATAAGAATTTCATCGACCCTATACCAGTAGGAATCCAAAGTCAGCCGACTTATTGTGCTCATGTTGAAGAAGAAACCGTTGGGAGTGCGTGGTTCCATGATATCAAAGAATACTTGGCAAAAGGATAATGCCCGGAGCATGGAAATCATACTCAGAAATGCACACTCCGAAGATTCGCCAACCATTTCTTCCAAAGCGGAGGAATTCTATACAGAAGGACTCCAGATCTGGGGTTATTACGATGTGTCGATGCCAAGGAAGCATCCAAATTGCTCGAAGAGATACATGCTGGAACTTGCGGACCACAGATGAATGGCTTCATTTTAGCCAAAAAGATATTAAGAACATGATATTTTTGGATGACTATGTGTTGGCCCAAGAACAGGTGATGTTTCGAAGATTGACAAAAGAACTCAGTCATGGACCAGGTCCATCTTGTGAAGCAACAGTCGTGATCAACCTATACATGTGAGATGCACGTGAAGGAGATAAGTCCTACCAATCAAGCAGCAATATCTCCTGATCTGATTGAAAAGGTTGCATATTGGATAAGGGGAGAAAGTCTTCTTATATGAAGAGAACACAATCTAGGATGAAGATAGTGTTAGAGTTTGAGATCATCATGAACTCTTCCACAAAAGAAGAGCAGCAATTGAGTCCCAATAAAACTCTGATTACTAACCTATTAAATGTAAGTGTTGTTCTCTTTTACAAGTAATGCACATACGCAGAAGTTAAACTAAATTGAGAGAAAAAGAGCAAGGCGATTTTGCAAGCAATTTATATGTGATTTGAGTGTGCACTCCTGAAGCTACTTGAACAAGATAGAAGAACCAATTCGATTGTGTCTATCTTTTATTCTAGTTCAATTGTAGCAGGTGGTTTAAAATTGTACCTTTCAGCTTTTATAGAAGCAATTGTATTAGGTACCTAGAGTGTTCAAGTTATAACTAACTTGAAGTTGTTGCAACAACTGAAGGTGTGTGCCATAACGGGATTAGAGTTAATCCTTTTACAAAGAGTTTTTGTAAATGCTTTTTTGGCTTAGTGATTTTAATGGAAGTTTGGGAAAATCCTACTGAGTATTAGGTCGTGATTTTTTCACCTTTTGAGCTAGGTATTTTCTACGTAAAAATCTTCGTGTTCTTTATTTTCTGTATTTATTATTCCGCAAACAGTAGTAGCTAGAACAATCTAGAAGAACCATGTTCTTCTATAGTTCAGTTAAGCGAAAATTGGGTACCACACAAATCACGCTCCTCCCTTTGTGTGGTCTTGACGCTTAAAACATCAATTGGTATCAGAGCGGGTTATCATTGAAGAGGCTAACACCTTAGGAAAAGATCAAAATGTGTACACCACCTGGAAACTGGGAAGGGCAATCCACTGCTACGCCTCCACTCTTTAATAGTCAGTATTATTCTTGGTGGAAGAACAGGATAAGAGATCACATCATAGGAGAAGACTATGAACTCTGGAACATAGTCACCGATGGTCCTCTGGCAACTACAAAGAAGAATGCTAAAGGAGTGGATATGCCAAAGACAAGAGCTGACTGCACTGCTGAAGACTTGAAGAAATGGGAAAAGAATGCCAAGGCCAAGAAAAAGCTTGTGTGTGGATTGGGTCTAGACTAGTACAACAGGATTCAAAGCTGTACCACTACAAAGGAAATATGAGACACTTTACAAGTGGCTCATGAAGGAACTCCTCAAGTAAAGAGATCAAGAGGAACATTGCTATATTCTCAATATGAGAATTTCAGTATGAAGGAAGGAGAATCTATCCAGGAAATGTAGACAAGGTTCACAACACTAACAAATGAACTTAAATCTCTTGGGAGAATTATCCTTGAAGAAGACAAGGTTGAGAAAATCTTGACAAGAGTCTTACTAGTGACTTGGGAAAGCAAAATCATTGCTATTCAGGAATCAAAGAACATTGATACCCTCAAGCTGAACGAACTGATTGGAAACCTCACTGCCTACGAACTGAGAAGGCAAACCATGAAAATGGATGCACCCAAGAAGAAAAGAAGTCTGGCTCTCAGAATAGCTGAAGTTGCAGATCTGGAGGATGATGAAATGGCCATGATCACAAGAGATTTCAAAAAGCACCTGATGAGAGGAAAGAGTTCTTCAAGATGTATAACCTTCAACAAACCAAGGGTTCTTGAGAAACAGAGCAATGGGGGTTGCTACAAATATGGTAAGACTGATCACATGATCAAGAACTATCCTCAATGGGAAATTGAGTGGAAGAAGGAAAGAGCTGAACGAACGAATAAGAAGAAGGAACAGGTTCAACCCAAAAAGAACAAAGGATCAACAAAGGCTATGGTTTCTTCTTGGGGAGAAACATCAGATGAGGACTCAGAAGATGATGTTGGAGATGAACAAGCACTTATGGCCATCGGAGAATCAGATGATGAACAACAGATAAGTGTCCTTCATCTCAAAGACAAGATTAAATTCCTATCTAAAGAAAGGTTGTTTGAACTATTGCTAGATTTCATTGATGAGTCTGAGATAATTAACAATGAGAAGGAAGATTTGTCTAGGAAATATGTGATCTTAAAAGCCAAGTGCAAAAATCTAGAATTTAGGGCTAATGAGAGTGATAGTAAAAATGCTGAGTTGAAGAACCAGGTTCTTGAACTTGATACCAGTGTCTTAGAACTTAGGTCTGAGAACATAAAACTGAAACTAGGAACAGGTAACAAGAAAGCTGATCACACACATCTCACCCTAGAAGAAAACTTAGGAAAAATGAAGGATGAGTTGTACAGGAAGGATGAGCAGATAAAAGTCTTAAAAGAAGATCTAGGGAAGGTAAAACATAAACTAGACAGAACTTGCAAATGGAACAAGGCTTTTGATGCACTTTCCTAGCTATAAGAACATCACAGTAGCAAAAAAAGAGCACTTGGCTATGAGACTCAAACACCTAAGTGGGATCCTAAAATAAAGTACCTCACTCTTCCTGAGAACAAAATCTACACACATTGTGGCAAGACTGACCATTACAAAAATGAATGTAATGCAAAAGAAAAGGCCAGTCAAAAGAACAAAGCTTTTGTTCAAGAGAAAAATAGGCTGCATGGGTGGGCTAAAAGGAATTTGATTTACCCCTTTGCCTATAGAAAGAGACCCAAACTAATTTGGTTTCCTAAGACTAACCCTTGATTTCTTTTTGCAGGTCCAAGTGAAGGGAAGTAGCCAAATATGGTATATGGATAGTGGTTGCTCAAAACATATGACTGGAAGTAAGAACTAGTTCCTTTCACTTGAGGATTTAAGGGAGGTAATGTCACCTTTGGAAATGTGAAGAAAGGTGAGATTATTGGGGTTGGAAAGGTAGGTAAGACAGACTCACACTCTATTGAGAATGTTTACTTGATAGATAACTTGAAATACAGCCTGATCAGTGTGTCACAACTATGTGACAGAGGTAACATTGTAGCATTCACCTCTACCAAATGCTTTGTGATTAACCTCACCACTGACAAGATTGTTTTGCAGGGAAAAAGAGTTAACAATATTTACATTGTATATTTGTCTACTCTTTCAGAAAATGAACTCACCTGCCTAAGTGTGTTGGATAATGATCCCCTCCTGTGGCACAAAAGACTTGGTCATGCTAGTCTAAATTAGCTTAATAAATTAGTCTCCAAGGACTTGGTAATAGGGCTACCTAACATCAAGTTCAAGGAAAACAAAGTTTGTGAGGCCTGTGCAAGGGGGAAGCAGGTAAGATCATTCTTCAAAAGCAAGAAAATGGTAAGCACAACCAAGATGTTGGAACTGGTCCATATGGATCTTTGTGGTCCAATGAGAACCTTGAGCAGAGGTGGAAAGAAATATGTGATGGTACTTGTTGCTGATTATTCTGGATTTACATGGGTACTATTTTTAACATCTAAAGATGAAGAATTTGACATGTTTACTACTTTTGTTAGAAAAACTCAGAAACAATTAGGTAATCAACTTGCATCCATTAGATTTGATCATGGAACTGAATTTGAAAATGCTAAGTTTGCTGAATTTTGTGATGAGCATGGTATAGATCATAACTTCTTTGCCCCTAGGATTGCTCAACAAAATGGAGTAGTTGAAAGAAAGAACAAGACTCATGAGGACATGGCTAGGACTATGCTTCTTTCTAGTAAACCGCCCCATAGCTTCTGGGCAGAGGCTGTAAACACTGCATGTTACATTATCAATAGATGCATGACTAGACCTCTTGTAGAGAAGACTCCCTATGAGTTACTTAAAGGGAGAAAACCAAATATATCCCATCTTAGGGCATTTGGATGCAAGTGCTTTGTGCACAATAATGGAAAGGACTCCCTAGGTAAGTTTGATCCCAGAAGTGATGAGGGAGTATTCTTCGGATATTCTTCACATAGCAAAGCATATAAAGTGTTCAATAAAAGAACTTTGTGTGTAGAAGAAAGTGTACATGTAGTGTTTGATGAAAATAACATTTTCTTTGAGAGACAAGAATATGAAGATGAAGCCATTGGACTGGTAAAGGATTTGACTGAAGTCTCACCACAATTTAAAGTGGAACCAAAAGAAGAAATAGGTGATGGAACAGGTTCTTCCATCCAGGGCAACCTGACAGGGGGAACTGATCAAAGAGGAATTGAAACTAATCCCCTAAAAGAACCTGTTCATGATCCTGTTCCTCAACAACATAACATGGGAGAAACATCTAGTAGAAATCAGTTGGTTGTGAAACCTCACAAGTATCAAAGTTCTCATCCTATTGAGAACATAATCACTGATCCAACATCTAGAGTCAAAACTAGATCACAATTAAAGAATCTGTGTGCTTTTGATGCTTCATATCTCTTATTGAACCTAAAAATGTTGTTGAGGCTTTGCAGGATGCAGATTGGGTGAATGCAATGCAAGATGAACTCAATCAGTTTGAGAGAAGTTAAGTTTGGCATCTAGTTTGAAGACCCAAAGACAGGTCAGTTACTAGCACAAAATGGGTCTTCAGAAACAAACTTAATGAATATGGAATAGTTACAAGAACCAAGGCAAGACTGGTGGTTCAAGGCTACAGCCAAGAGTAGGGTATAGATTATGATGAGACTTTTGCTCCAGTTGCAAGACTAGAGGCACTAAGACTCCTCATAGCCTTTGCAGCACACATGGAATTCACTCTCCATCGGATAGATATCAAAAGTGCCTTCCTGAATGGCTACCTGAAAGAAGAAGTGTTTGTGAAACAACCTCCAGGGTTTGAGAGCAAGGAATGTCCTGAGCATGTGTACAAATTAGACAAGGGTCTCTATGGACTCAAGCAAGCTCCTAGAGCATGGTATGAACGACTGTCCAAATTCCTGCTTGAATATGGCTACAAAAGAGGTAAAATTGACAGTACCCTATTCTTAAGGGGAAAAGGTAAGGATCTCCTTGTGGTACAAATATATGTTGATGACATAATCTTTGGGGCCACCACTGATAAATTAAGTAAGGATTTTGCCAAATTAATAGGGAGTGAGATTGAACTGAGTATGATGGGCGAGCTTAACTTTTTCTTAGGCTTACAGATCAAACAAAGCCAAAATGGAACCATGATCCATCAGCAGAAGTATGCAAAAAAGCCGATCAAAAATTTTAAAATGGATGAATCAAAGGAAATAGACACCCCCATTGCAACTTCCACTAAATTGGACATAGATGAACCTGGTTTATCAGTTGATCAGAAGTTGTATAGGGGTATGATTGGTTCACTCTTGTATCTTACTGCCAGCAAACCTGACATAGTTTTCAGTGTAGGGCTTTGTGCTCTCTTTCAGGCTAATCCAAAAGAGTCTCACTTGACTGCTGTCAAGAGGATACTAAGATATTTGAAAGGCACCACTAATCTGTGTCTTTGGTATCCTAAAGGTAGTAATTTCAATCTAATAGGATATGCTGATACTGATTATGCAAGTTTCCTTGTGGATAGAAAAAGCACATCAGGTATGGCTCACTTTCTTGGTTCATGTCTTGTATCATGGGCCACTAAAAAGCAAAATTCAGTGGCCTGCTGAGGCTGAATATGTTGCTGATGCCTCTTGTTGTGCTCAATTGCTATGGATCAAATCATAGCTGGTAGATTTTGGCATTGAAGTTGGTTGAATTCCTATATTCTGTGATAACACTAGTGCTATAAGTATGACAAAGAACCCTGTTCATCATAAGAGGACTAATTACATTGATGTTAGACACCACTTCTTAAGATATAACTATGAGAAAGGATTGATCTCTATAGAATTTTGTGCTACTGATAAATAAATTGCTGACATCTTCACTAAAGCACTGAGTAGAGAAAACTTTGATAGGAACAGGTCAGAATTAGGGATGATTAAGATCACCTAATAGGTCCAGCTAAGAATGCACAATGAAAAAAATATGAAAATTGAAAAAAAGGATTTTTGGCTAGGAATTCTGAACTTGTGTAAATATCCAGATTAATTCTTATTCAGCTTCAAACTTTAATTAGTATACTCCTGTGACATGTGTTTATATGACTCACTAATCTCTTACAAAATTTTCTCTATTATAGAATTTGAGGCATATTCAAGAGACTTCTAAATGAAGAACCTGGTTCATCAGTATGGGTTCATATGAAAGCTAAGGTATATTTTCTATACTCTGCACAATTAGAAAGATTAATATTTAAATCATGATCATAAGTCCTATAATTATTCAATTCTTAAAAAATTCTATCCGTTAGCTTTGAACCAGTTCCGTCTGCCTAGAACTCTAAATCGAAATTTTTTCCTAAAATCTAGGGAAGATAAACCTATCATTCAAAATATGGAATTTCAGGTTGATTAGACCTCTAATTGACCACAGCTAAAAGCTACAGTTACCTATTAAATGTGTATTTCTCTTTAAATACACATCATTTCTCCTACCATCTTCATAATTCCAAACCGTCAAAAATTCTTCTTCACTTTCACTTGCCCTCTTATCGAAAACTCTAATTCCCAAATTCTCTCAAGAAACCAACGATCATGACTAACCCACAAGACAATCCTAGAACTCCTCCACCACCAACTCCCTCAAATACATCCACACCTCCTCCACCCAGTATATCTCTAAAACCTAGACTACGAAGGGTGAAAATGCTTGCTCAAAAGACTGTAGTGTCTGGGGCTCTGAGGAAGAAATTAAATGAGAAGTTGAAGGCAAGCAAGGACCAAAACTCCGACTCCAGCTCTGATTCTGAATCATATCAATCCACTACTGAGGGGAAAGAACCTGGGTCTTCTGACTCTGAAAAGACTCAAGAATCTCTATCTAAGGTAATTTCTTCTATGTGTGAAAATATAGAAACTAGGTTTGTTCTGGTTGGGTCTGTTAAGGATGTAGAATTACCAATGTCACGAAGGAGTGGAGGTAAAAAGAATTCAGAAACAGAAAAAAAGAGGGTGCATATGGTGAAGAGAGGGGAAATGGGAAAGGAGTAGTGCCTGCTATCTGTGGGGTTGCACAAGAAAGGGTAGAAGAGAGTGGCATGAAGGCAGAGGGAAGTGGTTCTGGGGAAGCTGCTGAGGGGTTGGTTCATCTGAGCACGCAGAGAGATGAACCTATTTCATCTACTGAAGAGACTCTAGTAGACTGCTGAAAAAGGTTGGGGCAAGCTATGACCCAAAGAAACGTAGAACTCCCACAACAAAAGCCCCAAATGTTCCTAAGCCTTCCAAGAAAACAAAGGCTTCATCCCCAAAACCTACTGCCTCTTCATTGCCAAAGGGTAGAGCCACAAGAAGCAGGGTGAACCAGAGTGAAACTGATCTGCAAAGGGCTTTGGCTGAAAGTAAGAAAAAGAAAATGGATAAAGGAAAGGGAAAAATTGCAGAATCCTCAGAGTTTGTTGAGGAAGAGGAGATGGAACTGGTCCATCAAGAAAGGGGTACATCAGTGGAGGTTCCTACCCCCAAGCTTAAAAAGCCCAAGACTTCCTCCAAGAAGTCTTCCTCTGTGTCTAAGGCTATTGAACCTACACTAGCCAAGAGGACAAGATTTGTAGTAAAAAACAAACAATCAAAAATTTCTGAAGATGATGGCTGGAGTGGAGAAGAAGAAGAAAATGATTCTGAGAAGGAACAGGATAAGCTTGCCATGATTGGCAAAAGAAAGATTTTAAAGAGTAGACTGCTGAAAAACTTGGTGGGACCAGGAATGATGAGATTGGTGGATGCTTTAGCTGCTCAGGGATGGAAGGACATGGTCCTTCAGATGGATGGTAGGCTAGCCAGAAATGAGCTAATTGAATTTATGGCAAATGCTGCAGTTAAGGATGGCAATGTTAGTAGCCTGGTGAAAGGAGTTCAAGTGCAGTTTGATGCAAAGAAACTGAGAGAGATCCTGGACATACCCTCTGAAGGGTTTGATGACTATACAAGGCAAAGGTGGCCCTGCCTGGACTCCCTCCCTACTGCTCTTGCAATCACCAGAAGGTTTTGTGATTCAGAAGATGTGAGTGAAGCCAGGGCTGTGCAAAAAAGTGAAATGAGGCCTGAGCACAAAGTCTTGTTTGAATTTGTCATCAAGTGTTTATTTCCTAGACATGAGAGAAGGCACAATGCAAATTACATGGATCTAGTTCTTATGGAGTGCCTGGAGAGAGGAAAGCAAATCAACTGGCCTGACTTCATTATCAAGCTACACGACAGGGTCATAAATGGCTCCAAGGCACATGCTACTCCCTATGGCTTTATTCTAACCACAGTTCTGGACAGGCTCAATATGCCTCTGAAGAAATGGGAAATGGCCTCGAGCAAGGATCACTTTGGCATCAATACTCTTCTTGCTTATGACTATGTAGTCAATGCCATCCCAAATGAACCTTGTTCATCCCAGAAGGCACCCATCAACAGCATAGTTAGGACCCTGGTTTAGGAATGTGCAGCTAAGGATGCTGAAATAGCTAGGCTTAAGGCTCGTGTGATAGAAGTGGAATCTGAGAGGGATGGTCTCAGAACTGAACTTGCCAAAGAAAAGGAGAAGAATGATGGAATTCTGCACAACATGCTGAATCTTCTCCAAACCCAAACCCAACCATCTAGTTCCTCCAAGCCTTAGGACTCCTAGCTTTTGTCTCCTGAACTTGTTTAGTGCCTCAGTGACCAAGATTAGGAATTTTTCTATCTTTTGTTTTTGCTCATGGTTTGTATGTTTTTCTTTCTTTTTGTGTATTATTGGTGGCAACATATCTCTATCAATGATAACTACTGTTTTGCTCTAGTTCAATGATTATTCTGTCCTTGATAGTTTAAATATGTTTTCTTCATTACTGATGATTACACCATGATTGCACTTGCAGTTGCTCCAGTGGCCATGAGTACTTACTAAAATCTGGGAATCACACTTTGTATGCAACTTTTCGATGATGCCAATAGGGGGAAGAGAAATTGTGCTTTACAAAAGTGAATTTTCTTAGTTTAGTATTGATGTATAAGCTGAGTTCTTACAGGTTCCAATTTAGTGTCATCATCAAAAAGGGGGAATTTGTTGGCCCAAGAACAGGTAAAGTTTTGAAGATTGACAAAAAGAACTCAGTCATGGACCAGGTCCATCTTGTGAAGCAACAGTCATGATCAACTTATACATGTAAGATGCACGTGAAGGAGATATGTCCTACTGATCAAGCAGCAATATCTCCTGATCTGATCGAAAAGGTTGCATATTGGATAAGGGGAGAAAGTCTTCTTATATGAAGAGAACAAAATCTGGGGTGAAGATAATGTTAGAGTTTGAGATCATCATGAACTCTTCCACAATAGAAGAGAAGCAATTTAGTCCCAATCAAACTCTGATTACTAACCTATAAAATGTAAGTGTTGTTCTCTTTTACAGGTAATGCACATACGTAGAAGTTAAACTAAATTGAGAGCAAAAGAGCAATACGATTTTGCAAGCAATTTATGTGCGATTTGAGTGTGCACTCTTGAAGCTACTTGAACAAGTTAGAAGAACCGGTTCGATTGTGTCTATCTTTTATTCTAGTTCAATTGTAGTAGGTGGTTTAAAATTGTACCTTTCAGCTTTCATAAAAGCAATTGTATTAGGTACCTAGAGTGTTCAAGTTATAGCTAACTTGAAATTGTTGCAACAGTTGAGGCTGTATGCCACAACGGGATTAGAGTTAATCCTTAGGTTTACAAATAGTTTTTGTAAATATTGTTTTGGCTTAGTACTTTTAGTGGAAGTTTGGGAAAATCCTACTGAGTAGTAGGTCGTGATTGTTTCACCTTTTGAGCCAGGTGTTTTCCATGTAAAAATCTCTGTGCTCTTTATTTTCTATATTTATTATTCCACAAACAGTAGTAGCTGGAACACCTAGAAGAACTAGGTTCTTCTATAGTTCAGTTAAGCGAAAATTGGGTACCACACAAATTACCCCCTTCTTGTGTGGTATTGACGCTTAAACATCACTATGGAAACGAACTGCATTAGGTATGTTCAAAAGTGTCATCAATGCCAAGTACATGCAGATATGACACGAGTGCCACCAAATGAACTCAATGCAACAAGTACACCTTGGCCTTTCTCTACTTGGGAAATGGATGTCATCAGTCTGATCAAACCTGTCGCTTCGAATCGGCATAGGTTAATTCTAGTGGCCATAGATTACTTTACAAAGTGGGTTGAAGCTGCATCTTACAAAGCCATAACTAAGAAAGTCATCGTAGATTTTGCCAGATATCGTATTAGTTGCCGATTCGGGGTGCCAGAATCCATCATCATCGACAATGTCGCCAACCTCAACAATGACCTAATGAAATCCATGTGTGAAACCTTCAAGATCAAGCATAAGAATTCCACAGTATACATGCCTCAAATGAATGGAGTTGTGGAGGCCGCCAATAAGAATATCAATAAAATACTAAGAAATATAGTAGACAATCACAAGCAATGTCACGAGAAATTCCCATATGCCTTATTCGGATATCGTAAAATAGTTCACACATCAACCGGGGAAACCCTCTACTTGCTGGTCTACGGTACTGAAGCTATCATTCTCGCTGAAGTCGAAATTCATTCTTTAAGAATTATACAAGAAGCCGAACGTAGTGATGCAGAATGGATATAGAGTCGCTATGAACAATTGGATCTCATTGATGGGAAAAGAATAAATGCTGTATGCCATGCTCAACTTTATCATAACAAAATGTCCAAAGCTTTCAATAAAAAGGTCAGACCTAGACGTTCACACCGGGGCAGCTGGTGCTGAAGCGAATCTTTTCACATTAGGTTTTCACCTTACTGGAAAGGTCCTTACATGGTTCATCAAGTACTAACAGGAGGAGCACTGATACTTGCAGAAATGAACGAAGAAATTTGGCCAAAACCTATCAACTTAGATGCAGTCAAGAGATACTATGTTTAGATTATTTACATTTCTTCATTTGATGTAACTGGACTACACTTGACCTGATTCCCATTTAAGAGGGGATACGTAGGCAGCCCCGTGGGTTTGGTCACATCTTAATAAAATTTTCATTTTGCCATGGTCAGAAGTTGGGATAGAATTTTGAGGAGGACCCTCGAAATTCTGAAGCAAGTCCAGCTGATTTCATCATGTGAAGAACAATCAAAGAACCACTTTCAAACTGGGGCAGAATTTTGAGAAAGACCCTCAAAATTCTAAAGCAAGGAGGTCGCGATGTCTTTAAAATATGTCATAGTAATTGGTTTATCTAACTTACATGATATCGCAGACTACGATATTTTTCAAACAACTATATTAATCAAATGCACGCATATTTTTTGAAAACTTTATTTCTATGACAGCCAGATGTTACCCAGGGTAACTCAGACAGAATCAAAAGATAGGAAGCACATGGAAGGCAGAAGACAAAAGCATAAACCAATCTTCCCCCACATAACTCAGAATTTTCCTTGAATGCAGGAATAATAAGGCAACGATATTTGCAGATACCTCAAGACATCGCCTTCAATACAACAAATTATCCAGCAAGAACATCTTCAGCTAAGAAATACTACATTTTTCCATTTGTCTCCTTTTCTTGCATGAGGCTAAGCACCGCTTCCCTAATTTCATAAGGCTAAGCATTGCCTTTTCAGCATTGTCTCCTATTTGCATGAGGCTAAGCACTACCTTTCCCTGCATGAGACTAAGATTAGGCTAAGCATTTCCTCCCTAATTGCATGCATGAGAATAAGCATTGTCTCCTCTTTGCATGAGGCTAAGCATTGCCTCCTCAATTACATAAGGCTAAGCACTGCATTTCCCTGCATGAGACTAAGCATTGTCCCCTCTTTTTGCATGAGGCTAAGCACTGCCTCCCTAATTGCATAAGGCTAAGCACTGCCTTTTCTTGCATCAAAACTAAGCACTGTCTCCTCTTCTTGCATAAGGCTAAACATTACCTCCCTAATTGCATAAGGCTAAACACTGCCTTTCCCTACATGAGACTTTTCATGAGGCTAAGCATTGCCTCCATAATTACTTAAGGCTAAGCACTGCCTTTTCCCATATAAGACCAAATGCTATCTCCATTACACTATTTAAGACCTAGCACTATCCTCTATTCGCCTGGGGCTAAAAACAGCCCTAATCTTACATAAGACTAAGCTTTTTCTTGTTTCATATATGACCAAGTATCATATCTTTGCATTTCATGGGCTGAACATCGCCATTTTGTCCAAAGGCGTCATGGTCCGAAGGCATCATCCTCATAGCCGAAAGACATCATTCCATAGCCTAAGGATCTCTCAACAATTCATATCATTATTCAAAGACGTCATAGTCCAGAGGCACAATCCCCATGGCCCGAAAACATAATTTTATGGCCTTCGAATCCCTTATCTCACGATTCATAGCCCAGGACGTCATGGTCTAAGGACATCATCCCCACCGTCCAAAGACAATCTTCATGGTCCAAAGGAAATTTGCATCATGTTTAAATTCTCACAATAATCCATATATATCTGCATGCATCGTGTTTTAAGTTTTGCAGGTAATCCATAAAGTAACCTTTTTCAAACGGGACCAATCTTCGCTCCGGTTTCCGTTCATAACATTCGCATCCTGCAATTGTTTCAAACATACTGACCATCAGTAATTACTCACCTTTTACTCTATGACCGTTTAGATATTTGCCATGTGATACATCCATAACATCTCAAATTCACATTCATGACTTCACATAAATCCATCCAATATTGTACTTCCCAAAAGAATATTTTCTGAAACATATGACCATTCCCACAAAAACTCCATCGGTTTCGTTCAATGTTGGATCCAGAACTACACACGCCCTGATTCCCACAACACTAGGGATATGTAGGCAACTCAAGAACCAGGGTTCGGCCCCCATTTTTAAAATCGCATCATCCCTCATTCTATTCAGCCAAAATTGGTCATCATTTCTTTACCCGACAATACTTTCATCATTCCCAGGTAAATAGGGGCATGTGTTGATACCCAATTTTGACCTAATATTTTTTCAATAGTGTATACACTCTCAAAATAGTATGTTTATATCATTATTTAGTTTACGATCCTATACAAGCATTTTCTATAATTTTCCACAATTATTAAAGCTCTAAATTAATTTCTTTCTACATTTTTATTATATAAATATCTAAAAATTATCCTTTAAATTATTCATATAATGACTTAGTTCCCCAAAATTATTATTTGCATCCATAAATTATTTCAAATATTTTTATTCTATTCCTACATTAGCCTTTTAAGCTATTTATCTAATTTTTCAATAACGGCCTATATTCCATAAATAGTTGCGTTTATTATATTAGATATGCAAAAGTATCATTTTTATATTTTATAATGTTGAGTTATTATTTTTTAAATAATTTTACGGCATAAATATTATTTTTACCATTTATTAGTAGTTTTAATAATTTATTAATTTTCAAAGGTTTCAAAAAAGCCCAATTCTAGGCTAATTTTCGGACCAATTTTGGCCCAAATCCTAAGCCCACACCCTCTCGCCTCTTATCAACCCAAACCAGCCCAACCTTTTTATGAACCCATTCGTGACTCGTTTAAAACGACCCGCCCCACTCCCTTTTCGATCTTGGCCGTTGATCTCAAATGATCAACGACTCATAATAATCCTTCATCCCTCCTTATAACTGCTCAACCCCAAACCCTAACTTCACTTTACCCGTCCGTCGCCCCCAAATCGTCTCAAACCTTCTCTTCTCCTCACAAACCCTAACTGTCGCCTCTAGTTCTTCTCCTAATCCAATATATTCATGGATTCTTACACTGATTTGCTTACCTTTTGGGGATTATATCGTTGTTACCTGCATAAATATGGTATTACTTAGTACTCACCAAATTTTTGCAAGTATCTGTCTTTGAACCAAAGGAAATCTGCCTTATTCTTCAAGATTTGGAAGATATTTCGTCCTTATGGATCATAGCAAGGCTATGAAGTTCAGATTCTTCCAGATCTCTGGCTAATTTCTGATCCTAGTCAAACTAGGGTTTACCCGTTTCTTCTCCTAATCCGATTCTAAATTGATTTGTGTATGTTCTTCTTTCCTTTTATGTTTGATTGACTGTATTTCCTTGTTTATGTGCCGATTTTACCATTATATAAACCCCTCTCCATTCCTCTTTTGGACAGACTTGAATCGTTAAAAATTTCACTAAAAACTGAAGTTATTGCTCTTTGTTCTCTGATTCTCTTATTCTAAACTCTGGTTCTTGGCCGGATGAAAGACAAGGCCACCGAAATTCGATTATTCAACTTTTCTTGGTGCGAGCACTGCCGGGGTTCATTTGAAATCCTTGAAAACTTTGACGCACTAAGATTCTAGGTTCTTGCTCTTATTGATATTCGGAATACTGTGGAATTTTATTCTTTATTGTTATCCACTTAACTAGTAACTTACTTAGCCTTTTTAATTTCATTCTTGTGTTTCTATGGGTTGCATACTTCTGAAATTCATGGCTTAATATGTTTTGGGGATATTTTCGTGTGTAACTTTGCTAGCATTGAACTTGTATTATGATATGAACCCCTTTAGCATTTGATTTTTACCTAAACTTCCTAGTTTCGAGAGATGTTATTTGAATATGCTTCACTTGAATAATTTAGACCTTTTTAAGATCATTAGCCTAATATTTTGGGCAACTAGATGCTTACGCTTACTGTTTGACATGAGCATTACTTTCCTACTCTATTATGAATCCCCTTTGTAATGTGTTCCAATATGTATCAGGACCTTCACTATTAACTATGACTTGCTCCCATACTGTTGTCACTAAGTATTTCTTTGTTTTTCTTGATTCTATATCCTTAGTGATTGTTTGGGACCTTTAGAGTGGCTATCTTAATCAGTGTCTCCTTACAACGTTTGAGACTATTTGTCTTAATGATAAATTGGCATGTTTGCTTTATAGTGTTGTGATGGATATTCAGCATAATTCGGACTCTTAGACTCTAAACCTGTTAAGCTAGTACTTTACTTAGACTTATTTGGTATCATGTACCTTTGTATGCTAATCTTGTAATCCCGGATAAACTTGATTCTCTTCTAGCTCTGTCAATGTGTTTTTCTGCCAATATGTGCTTCCTGCTAAGTGTTAAACCTGTAATAACAACATGCTTCTAATTCTTGTTGGCCTTCTTAACTAGCATATTCTGTATTTTAGATAAGTTTGCTATGTCTGCCTCTTTTAAAATACAAGTGCATCTCCTCAAACTCTGTCCCTTAATCACTATTTTGTCACTCTCATTGGTTGCTTACCCTATTCTGAATCTATAATTCTTGATCGACTGAAAGCCAAGGACACTAAAGCTTTCACTATTAACCTCCCTAGTTTGAGGACCGCTCGAGGTCCATCTTGAGACTCTTGTGAACTCTGACACACTAGGGCCTGAGGTTCTTTGGTCATTTTCCTTACTACCCAGTTATGTTCGTCTTTCTGCATATTGAATGTGCAAATTGACTTGTGTAAGGGATTGTTTTCTGGATCCCTTGTTCAAACCATGGTGGTTGGGTTTGGTTCGAGTTCTCCTATGATTTCTGTTCTATGTTGAGATTTGTGTGTGTTAAATGGTAAAAGAAGAGCTCAGTTGAAGGCCTGACAGTGCTGGGTAACCTTTTGGGCCCGTCTTGGACCTACTATAATTGCTTGTACTACTTTGGTAATTACACTTATAGTTGGGTCTGTAATAATTCTGTAATGAATAATTGGGGTGTTAGTGAAATTGGGAAACTGGTATTCTCTAATGCTTGTGTGAAAAGGGTAGAAAGCATACCTATAGAATTTATGTGATTTATTTACTCTCCAACTTGCTATATGTGTCATTCGAATTTCTTCGTACACTAATAGAAATCATGCAATTAGGAAAATCACACACTCATATAACTAGTATATTATCAAAGCATAAATGCTCCATGTCTACTGCTATATGTCGCTGGCCAACGTGCGTATAGGAAAATAAATGCCAATAACTACATTTGCACCATGTTCATTAGATATCATGCCTATAGGATTTTAATTATTTAATTTTCTATTGCACCTCGAAAACATGCCTATAGGAGCTAATTGTATAAAATCAGTTCCAATTGCCAAGCTTTAGATATCATGCCTATAGGCATCACTACTCAAACATTATTTTATTGTTCGTCCACGCGTTTATTAGGGAGCATAATAATTTTTGAGCACTTCTAATGAGTTTCATTGTTCCTTATTGTATAAATTACTTAGAGATCATGCCTATAGATTTGCCAGCTGATAATCTGTAATAAGTGGCTTAGCAGCGCCTGGTATTTACCATCTGGTAATTTAGAAATCCTAGGTCTAAAAACGGCTTACGCATCTGAACGAGATCATCTAAAAACCATGCCTATAGAATTTAACAACTGCAACCCCTTCAATTCTGAAATTGCCTAATGCCAAATTTAAAATCTTTTTGCGTGCATTTTTTTGCCTAATTTCGGAGGTTAATATTAGCCTTTAATTGTATTTAATTGCAGTCCTATTTGTTTTGAATTATCGCCTAGTATTAACATCGCTTAACAACCTAAGTCAAGTCTGGAACCACCCAAAAATAGAGGTCCAAATGCCTTCAGGACCATAGGCATGGGAAGGTAGTGCATGCATAAAACACTATTTAGAATCAACTAGTGCGCTTTAGGTAATAACTAAAAAATAGTAATCGGGTAGCAGGAGATGATAGTCAATGCCCGCTGAATAATACTAGTAACACCCCATCTGGAGTGAGTTACAAAGTATTATTTATGTTGCACAGGGTGATCCTTTAAGCTAAAAAACTTAGGACCCCCCATCTTATCTTTGAATCAAGTGTTTGTATTTATTCAAAGTCTTTCGATAATCAAACTTCCCAAACTTCTTGTTTCTCTCTGTCTTTGTTTATCTGACCAATTCATATAATTCATGTTTGGCCGGCACCCACAGTTGTGGACCTCGAATAGTGCCTAACACCTTCTCTTTAAGGTAATTTCGACCCCTTACCTGATCTTTGGTGATGCAAACTAGTCAAACCCCGGTCATATGCAAATATTTTCCTAACGCACCTTAAACCGTTAGGTGGCGACTCTTCTCTTTTAACCCTTATATTAAAAGAGTTATCATGTGTCGAAACCCGATTTCGCAAGAAAAAAGAGCGCGACACTGATGCCTTTTATCTTAACTTAGATGTAAAAGATCTTCATTTATGAATTAGAAAAGGGATTTAGGTTTTGGGTAGTGTGGGTCCCACTTGAAAGGCTTGGTGTCACACAATTCTCTTAATTGTGCCACCTTTCAACCTATTTTAAGAGTCACTAAATGGAAAAAGGGGGGCTGCCACGTTAGGGAGGTTAAGTGTTATCCGACAATTCATTAATTAATTAGGTAATCTCCTATTATCCATTAGTTAATCAATTATCCACATAATTAATAATTATCTCAAATTACTTAAGTACTACTCACTTTTAACACACTTTATGTACCATACTATCGTGGTCATGGAGTACCTTATATGGCATTAATCCATAATACCAGGTATTATGGATCGGATCGTATTATATCCCAAAATGTCAAACTTCTACGAAACTCATTTCTTCAATTCGCTTACCATCTCACCTTTACGAATTTACTTATCACTTGCTTGAAATAGCATAATACTTACAATCTCCAAATAATCTTGTCCTTGAACTAATATCAATTATCTTACGACAAATTCATCGTATAATACTATAGGGTTTAACATCATCGTAATATAATACTGCGGAGCGTAACATCACTCCCCCTTTGGAATATTCGTCCTCGAATGTTGACTGACACACTTATCATTTTCATAACATATGTCTTCTAAATACTTTAGTACTCTCCTTGCCATCTAGCTAACTATTCTATGAATAATTCCAAAGGCCAGGGCATTCCCCTCTTTAGGCCTCTTTCTCACACCACGACTTGTGGTCAGAATCCTTCCAATCTCATAATTGTTTCTGACCTTGTTAATGCACCTATTCGACTCTTCTCTTCTTTGTAAACTAAACTAAAAGCCAGCCTCTATCTGATGTATGGACTATTTACAATATTTTGTACTTGAGTATCTCGTATCTTCTTCACCTTTACCTTACTTACCTTTCAATCTCATATCGTATCTTCTGTTTCGATCATAAACTCCCTTTCACATAAAAAGAAATTACATTTACGCCTTAAAGCTCTATTGTGATAGCATCTCTAGTGCATACAAAATTTGGGGGAAACTTTATATTGACTTCTTACGACTTAGCACTATGGCACGATCTGAAAACAAAAGAAGGGTAATATTTCCTAAATTCCCTATAGCCTCTCAATTATAAATATGGCGCGCAACTGTAACAACCTGACTGGTCGTTTTGCTTTTTAGAACACCGTTCCCCTAGATATGACTTTCCGTACTTACTTCTACTGAATTATAATTTGCCGAAATGGTTGGTTCGGGATTTGCAAGAGTTCGGGTTGAAATCGGAACACTTGGTTCCTTAAGGTTGGCTTAAAAGGCCAAGTTTGACTTCAGTCAACATTTTGAGTAAATGACCTCAAAATCTAGATTTAAAGTTTCCAACAGGTTCGTATGGTTATTTCGGACTTGGGCGTAAGTCCGGATTGGGTTTTGGATGACCCGGGAGCGTTTTGGTACGTAATGGTGAAAGTTGATTTCTTAAGGATTTTGAATTTCTTAAATATTTGGTTTGGAGCGGGTTTCTATGTTATCAAGATCCGAATGGAGTTCCGAGACCGGGAATAGTTTGGTATTGCCATTTAAGACTTGCACGCAAAATTTGGTGTAAATCCGAGTAGTGTAAGTGTGTTTCGTCGCATTGGGAGTAAATCGAAGAACTTTAAGTTCATAAGTTTGATTCAATTGGTTTTAGGGGATGATTCTTAGATTTAGCGTTGTTTTGGGCATTTCGAGGGTTCGAACGAGTCTGTTTTATGATTTCCAAATGTCGGTATATTCGGGTGGGACCCAAGGGTCCCCAAGCATCAATCGGACGAGGCTCGAGTGAAGTTGAAAAATTTGGAAAGGAGTTGGAGCTAAAGTTATCTGTCATAACTGCACCTGCGGTTGGTCAGCCGCAGGTGCGAGACCGCAGGAGCGGTCGACCCCTCGTAGGTGCGGCCAAGGAGGACGAGCCTAGGAAGCGCAGATGCGGCTCCTTTTCCGCAGAAGCGAAACCGCAGGAGCAGCCCCCAGACCGCAGAAGCAGTCCTAGCTAGCCCAGCCCAACTCCGCAGGCACAGACGTTCCCTCGCAGAAGCATGACTGCAGATGCGATCCCCAAACCGCAGGTGCGGAAATCGCTGAAGGCAGTGCCTTCATTTAATACGGGAATGTGTCTTTTTTGACACATTTTCTCCATTTTTTGGGCGATTTGGGAGCTTCCAAAGAGAAAATTTCTATCTAGCATCTTGAAGTAAGTTATTTCTACTTATTGTGAGTTTAATACTTGGGTGTTAGGTAGATTAACACACAAAGATTAGTGAAATAATGGGTTTCGAGTAAAACCTAGGGTTTTGATAAAAAGAAGATTTAACCACGAAATTTGTTATGGAATAAAGTAGAATTCATATATTCTTGATCCTTAGGTTATAGAGAACAACGTTTTTCAAATATTTCAGGAATCGGGGCACGTGGGCCGGGGATGGATTTTAGAAAACTTGTGTTTAGGGTTGGGAAATTACTTTAATAGTTAGAATGCGAACTCTTGAGCTTGTATTGACTAGTTCCTACCTCATTTAATTAGCTTTGGATCGTTCGGCTCCAAATTGAGAGTTTGAGCACGTTCTTGATATTGGAAGTATACTTTGGAGCGATGTGAGTCTCCTTTCTAACCTTGTAAGAGGGAATTGTCCCCATAGGTGACTTAACTGATTATTTGCTCCTAATTGTGGGGGTACATATGCACGGGGTGAGGATAGTCTGTGCGTAGCTACTATTATGTTAATTGTCCAGGGCAGTTTAAGACTCGCATCATGCCATATATCCTTTCATGTTAATGAGATCACTTAGGACATGTTAGGGATTGAAAATAAATATATATGAATGTATATACTTACCGGAGAACTTGTATGAATTTATTTGTCTATGAATGCGCCTTTATGTGCTTTCTTGATAATAATTGATATTTGTGGATCGGGCCGATCACCTCGGTAGAAATGGATGCATATATGGTTCACGCCATTCGACCCTCTAACAGTGCACAATTTCTTTTATATTGGACCAGGCCGTACGACCTCAGCATAATGTGCGCATGATATTTATGTGAAATCTTATTCATGACTTACTTTGTTAAATGCCTTGAAGTGAAATTATTATAAGACATGACTGAGATTGATATACTATTCTCTGTAAACTCTTAGCTTGCTATTATGTCCATGTTATCCATGCTTAGTGTAATCTATAATCATTATTGGTATTGACCTTAGTAAGTGTCAAGTGGACCCCTCGTCACTACTTCTTTTGAGGTTAGACTGGATACTTGCTGGGTACATGTTGTTTATGTACTCATACTACGCTTCTGTACTTAATTGTACAAGATTTGAGGCAGGTACATCTGGCTACCAGTCTGGTGCGCATTCTTGATAGTAGGCCGAGATTCCACGGTGAGCTGCTCCCTTCCTATGTCGTTCAACATCATGATAGAGTCTTTCTTTGCTTTTTACTGTCTATTCTAGTTCAAACAGTAGGATAAATTTATTCTTTTGTATATTCTACTAGGTGCTCATATACTTGTGACATCAAGTCTTGACACACACATTTGTATACTATTCTTTTGGGTTGTATAACTATTATTGTACGTTGCTAATTATCACTTATTTTAAATTCAAATTAAGAAATTCCTGTAACTGTTTTGGTAAAGTAAAACGAGAACTTACTAATATTTTTGGGTTGGCTTGCCTGACAATGGTGTTGGGCGCCATCACGACCTGTAATAGAATTGGGTCGTGACAGCAACACACTCATAAGTGAGACTTTACTAGGCATAACTTTGTAGACTCCCTAGGACATGACCCGCTTTGATACCACTTTGTCATGCCCGAAACTTGGGGAGGCGTGGCTGGCACCCTGTTCCGTGCTGGCCTGAGCGAACCACTCTGTAACTCATGATCGTTCGAACAAAACTATAACATGCATAGGTCAAGTTATCTGGACTTATTCCTTTTGTAACTATCATGGGCCCACATGGACATAACTCATAAGGTACAACTGTAAGTGGGAAAACACTGTATCACCGAACCATATTTCTTAAAACATGAATACATATGGGTTGTCAAGGCCTCTGACATACTGTATAAAATGAACCTCTGTCTACAAAGCCTCTAAGATTATTTGACATCAAATGGGACAGGGTACTGGCCTACCCATTAGTCTTTAGGAATACTCTGACGTGATGACTCATAGACTTGGTTGCACTCCGAATGAGGTGGAGTCTTACCGATCCTTCACTGAATGCCAATCACGTCTATTATGAGGGCTCGTCAAACTAATTATCTATGCCTGCAGGCATGAATGCAGTGTCCCCAACAAAAGGACGTCAGTACAAATAATGTACTGAGTATGTAAGTCAGAACTGAAACATAATAACAAGTCAATATTAATTAAAGACATATAAGAATCAACCTGAATCTCTGAAGTTCCACCTTATATGCATACTTATTATAATCATATATATATATATATATATATATATATATATATATATACAATGCTTCTCTTTGAGACTATTATCTACATCGTATGATGCATGACTAGCCAACTGATCAGTGATAACTGCCCGATCGGCCGTAGCGCGGTGGTAAATGCATGACTGCCCGACCAGCCATAGCTCGGTAGTAAATGTGTAACTGCCTAACTGGCCATAGCTTGATGCATGACTGCCCGACCGACCGTAAGTCGATGGTAAATGAATATGCATGACTGCGCAACCGATGGTAAATAATAATACATAACTACCCAACTAGTGGTAACTGCCTGACTGACAGTAGCACGGTGGTAGATGCATGAAGTTGCATGTACATGTATCACTATATTATAAACATTAACATCTCTATCATATACCTCATTAGGGACTTAGTGACCTACATAGACATGCTTGAATATTATTTTATAGGAATAACTAACATAAACAACCTTAACTGCTAAGAGTAGAAACACTTATAAAATATTATTATGTTTACGTATCGTTACTTGGATCATGCCAAAAGAAGGAAGGGTTCGCCTTAATATACCTGAGCCGGTTCTCTTGAGAATCCCTCTAACATATGACAAAACACGTGATGAAAAGATTGAAGTAGGAAAAATCCGCATGATATTCTTGAGGAAAATTACACCGCACTCCCTTAGAATCGCAAATCCCATGTTTTTATATTAAGAAAACTCGTTTGAATGAAAGGTTGAAGCAACTCACATTGCTAATGCAGTCTTCATCTTTGCTGATGCCTTTTACCTTAACTTAGGTGTAAAACATCTTCATTTGTGAATTGGAAAAGGGATTTTAAGTTTTCGGTGGTGTGGGCCCCACTTACCAGGTTTGGTGTCACATAATTCTCTTAATTGTGCCACCTTTTAACCTATTTTAAGAGTCACTAAATGGAAAAGGGGGGATGCCACATTGGGGGGGGGGGATAAGTGTTATCCAACAATTTATTTATTAAGTAGGTAATCTCCTATTACCCAATAATTAATCAATTACTCACATAATTAAGAATTATCTCAAATTACTTAAATGCTACTCACTTTTAACGCACTTTATGTACACTACTATCGTGGTTATGGGGTACCTTATATGGCACAAATTCATAAATACCGGGTATTATAGATTGAATCGTATTATATCCCAAAATGTCAAACTTCGACGAAACTCATTTTCTTTAATACGCTTACCCTCTCACCTTCACGAATTTACTTATCACGTGCTTGAAATAGCATAATACTTGTAATATCCAAATATTCTTTTCCTTGAACTGATGTCAATTATCTTACGAAAAATTTATCGCATAATACTATAAGGTGTAACATCGCCGTAACATAATACTGTGGAGTGTAACATCATTGTAATATAATACTACGGATCATAACACCTAGCTTTCGTTACCGCTGACTTTAGTAATGGAAGAGAGAAATAAAATACAGTAACCCTAATGGGTGGGGAGATGACCAATTTATAGAGATTCTCACTTAATCCGGTACGTCCATCTAGTAACCGATCAGATGGATGAGATTTGCGTTGGAATTTGGACTTACGTTAGTTGGTTATAGCCTGAAAGGATTGTGACGTGGCACAAGTGGTGGATAAATAAAAAGCCTAATATTAAATATTATGTATGTGGATAAGTAAGGTCCAATAACTATTGGCCTGTGATGGGTATGCACTCTTTATAAATAGAGGCCAACCCCCCTTTCCCTAGCTATTTAGAAAACCCTAGCGTATTCTGCTTCTTGAATACGTGATAACGGTAGACATCCCATCAGTAAAGTTCTCCATCTATGAGAGCGTGTAGCTAGTGAATTGTGGAAGTTGGTCTAGGGTTTAATCGACGTTTGTTGTCACTGCTTAATCCGTGGAGTTTAACGGTATGCTTCGTTAAACTCTAACTCTGGATTGATTGTATAATTGTCTTAATCTCTACTATGGCTACGAATTAATTATCTTACAACTGGTATCAGAGCCACCATATTTAGGGATTAAGATCATTAATTAATCTTGAGTTTTTACGAAAAATAATTGTTGTACATTTCGAACGATACTTCGACACTGTTTTTACTAAAAATTATTTAGCTTTGTGTTGTTGCTAACGATATAAAGGGGTTAAAGTCCATTATTTGTTAAGGAATTCGGATTCTTATATGTGATTGATAATAACAAATTGATGGCGGCAGTCAGAAGCCCTAGATGGCTTAGTTAATTGAACTATTCCTATTTTGTAAAGGAATAGAAAGATTCCTTTACTTAATTTTGTATCATATGAGTTGTATTGAATCACACGTGATATTGGAATTAAAAAATAAATTCTTTTATGAAAATTAGATCTTGTTAAGTTTACATGAAAAGCTACAACTTTGATCCGTTTGGTATATAATTGGCGATCAATTTTCTTTTTGTCTTATTGATGGATTGTTCCATTCATGTCCAATATAACAATTTGTACTAAACTCTGTGTTTAGTGTTTTGTTTGTACACGAAGTACGAAATTAAACTTAAAAATAATACTGAACAATTCAATCGTATATGGGCTTATTCACATGTATATGATACTACTTAAATAACAATTTATGATTAATAAATAGTTCTACCGAAGTGGTCTATTTATTTGAAGTCATTGAAAATTCTTAATAATCTTATACATGTGAAATAATATAATATATGTGGATTGAAAATTATGATTAATAGATAGTTTCCACCAAAGTGGTTTGTTTATTTGTGTCATTGTAATATTCTTAAAGGATGAAGATGTTATATTTCAACCTAGTGAAGCTAAATTAATACTAGAGACGCTAAATTAATTTATGAGATAAGATGTTATATTTCAACCCAAAGCATGAAGCTTAATATCTTGGATTCTCATGTATGTATATAAAATAAATTAATAAATAAGGATAATTTGATGTAAGATGAGGTTTTGTATCTCTTACCTAAAGGAAGGATACAATGTATGCCTTATACTCTTGGATAATAGGGGGAGGTTTTGTATCTCTTGCCTAAAGGTGAGGATGCAATGAATGCCTTAGACTCCTTGATTTTGTTTTAAAAAAGTGAGTCAGTTGCATCTTTTACCCAAAGAAGGCATGTAATAGATGTCTTTGACTCTTTTGATTTATATATTCCTGCCCATAATTTTATCTAATTTTGTATTGTTTGCTTATATATCTGTTAACAACATGACTACTCAGTTGAATTCCATTGAAACTCTAACTAGTAGCAACTGCAAGAAGTGGAAACATGATGTTGAAATAGTGTTAGGTTTGATCGACCTGGACTTTGCATTGATTGAACAGAAACCCGTTGAACCCACAAGTACTTGCACTAGTGATGAAAAGGCTAAGTATGATAAATGGATGAAAGCTAACAAATTTAGTTTCATCATGAAGAGATCTATTTTTGATCACATAAAAGGTGAAATTAAGGATAATGAAAATACAAAAGATTTTTTGAGTACCATCGGACAAAAATTCCTAGAATCTGATAAAGTTGAGATAGGTAGCCTGATTGATTCCCTGTCTACCATAAAGTATGACATTTGTAGGTAGTGTTTGTGATCATATTATGAAATTGGTTAATATTGCTACCAAACTGAACAATTTAGGTGTAACTATTACCGATGATTTTATTTTTCACCAATCTCTAAGGTCCTTTACTGAGCAGTTTAATCAACTTAAGACAAACTATAATGCACAAAAAGATAAGTAGAGTGTTGTTGAACATATTACTGTTTGTGTGGTAGAGGAAGGGAGGATCCAAAAGGAGAATGTTGAGGGTGTAGTGAACTTTGTTAGTTTGTCTAGATTAGCTGATTATCTCTCTTACAACAGAAAAGATGGACCCAAATTTCACAAAAGGAAACATGGTTAGTCTCATCATATAGGTGGTAATAGTGGTCATACTAATAAGCCTGGTGTTGTCACGACCCCGGTTCGCCCTCCGTGAACCATCGTGACGGCACCTAGTCCTCTATGACTAGGTAGGCCTAAATTGCAGAAGATAACCAAAATGCGGAATAAAAACAAATTAAAAACAGAATGATGAGTGATAAAAGAGTGTTTAAAAGTGCCGCTCGGCATATACAACATAACGTTCTCAAAATTAAGTACACTATCCCAAAACCCAGAAACTCACGGAACCACAAGCCTTTGGATATCTATAATATCTAACTCTAGAATATCTAACAAGGGAAATAAATACAAAAGGGAAAATGTTTAAAAGCTAGAATAGAAAGGGACTCCTCGGTCTGCGGATGCGGGAGATGTACCTCGAAGTCTCTAGAGCAGTTGCCTCGCCTCACAGGTGATAAGACTGAGTCGTAGTACCTGGATCTGCACATGACAAAACATGCGCAGAAGGGGCATGAGTACACCACAACGGTACTCAGTAAGTGCCAAACCTAACCCCGGTCAAGTAGTGACGAGTAAGGTCAGTGCCCTACTGAGGTTAAATAAAATATAAAGATCAACAATATAGAACAGGGGGAATCTACCGATATCCCGTTTCATAGTCCCAAATGTAAATACTTAGTACAAGGGGAATCTACTGGGTGCATTCCCGTAGTTTCATATAACTATGCAAGGGTATCTACCGGAATCCCACATCCGTAGTCCCAAAATAAACAAACAAGGGGGAGCTACTGGAATCCCACATCCATATTCCCAAAATAAATACACAGCAGCAGCAGGAAAATATACAGAAATGACAAAATTTCATATTAAGGCAACAAGTGATACTAGCCTAGCATGCTGCACAGGATTCAGGTAATGCAGGTTGAGCAAATAAGGCAATTAAGTAACTTAGACATGCTTTCCTAAGCTAACAACAGGCTTAATAGTTCAAGTAATATGAATAGTAAAGGAAACATACTAGTAATTTCTTAAAGAAAAGATTTCCAACAATTAGCACATGTACGCACTCGTCACCTCACGTACAAGGCATTTCAATTACCAAATATACCAATCCTAAGGGGAAGGTTCCCCACACAAGATTAGACAATCCATTTACCTCGAACCAGCTCAAAATCAACCCGAGACCACGTTCTTGCCATGAGTACTCAACTCCAAATGACCCAAATATATTCAATTCAATTGCATAATATAAATAACACTTCAAGTAACTGATTTTACAATTAAATTCTAAACTAGTACACAAAATTTTGTAAAATGAACAAAATTCCCCTCGAGACCACATCTCGGAATCGGGTAAAATTTATATTTCCAGAACCCTCGCACTCTCACGAGTTCATTCAAATCAAAAGTACCAAAATCGGACCTCAATTTGTCCCTCAAATCATCACTCAAAGGTCTCCAATTATACAAGCCCTAACCCCCCAATTACCACTGATTTTCCTTAATTTTTCATGCTTAAATTGATAAAAATCATTCCAATAATGAGTTTAGGGACCAAAGACCTTACAACAATGAACTCCTCTGAAAATCTCTCTTGAAAAGTGTTCCCCAAGCTTTTTCCCGTTTTGAAAAAGATGAAAAATGACTAAATTTTGCGAAGGTAAGAATTTATATGTTCTGCCCAGCGATTTCCGCATCTACGGCCCTGGAACCGCATCCACGTTCCCGCTTCTTCGGAGCCAAGGTCACACCTGCGACTTTTCACTTAAAGGTCGACTTCCGCACCTGCGGTCTCCAACTCGCAGATGTGGTACCGATTCTGCGAAAATTCTCCCGCATTTGCGGAACTGCTGACCTCCCTCAATTCCGCTTTTGCGGTCTCTCCGCCGCTTCTGCGGCTTCGCACCTGCGATACCCAAACCGCAGGTGCGGTTATGACAGAAAACCAGCTGTTGCAGCAAACTTCAAACTCCAAATCCTTCCGTTAACCATCTGAATTCATCCCGAGGCCCCCGGGGACCTCAACCAAACATGCCAACCAACCCTAAAACATCATTCAAACTTGTTCCAACCTTCGGAACGCTCAAAATATCATCAAAACACCTATTTTTCATCGGATTCAAGCCTAAGAATTCCAAAAACTCTAAAAATACGCTTTTGATCAAAAGGTCTTTCAAACCTCGTCCGAATGACCTGAAATTTTGCACACACGTCACATTCAATATTACAGAGCTACTCCAACTTCCGTAATTCCATTCAGACCCTCGGATCAAAATCTTACTATCGAACCAGAAACTTCAAAATTCGCCTTTTCGGCATTTCAAGCCTAAATTAGTTACGGACCTCCAAAACATAATACGAACATGCTCCTAAACCCGAAATCACCCAACGGAGCTAATGGAACCATCAGATTTCCATTCTGAGGCCGTCTTCACATTGTTCCGACTACGTTCAACTTTCTAACACTTAAGCTCTCATTTAGGGACTAAGTGTCCCAAAACTATCCGAAACTCGAAACCAAACATCTCAGCAAATCAAAATAGTAGAAATAAACTTGGGGAAAGCAGTTAATAGGGGATCAAGGCGTTAATTTTTAAGATTACCGACCGGGTCGTCACATCCTCCTACACATAAACATCCATTCATCCTCGAACGAGCATAAAGACATACCTGAAGTAGTGAAAAGATGAGGGTAACGGCTACACATATCCTGCTCGGTCTCCCAGTTTGCCTTCTCGATCGGCTGGCCCCGCCACTAAACCTAAACTGATGCAATGTTCTTTGGCCTTAGCTTTCTAACCTGCCTGTCCAATATTGCTACTGGCTCCTCAACATAAGATAGATCCTTGTCCAACTGGACTGTACTAAAATCCAACACGTACGACGGATCACCGTGATACCTTCAGAGCATCGAAACATGGAATATCGAATGAACTCCGGCCAAGCTGGGAGGTAAGGCAAGCTCATAAGCAACCTCCCCAACACGCCTCAATATCTCAAAAGGGATAATAAATCTCGGACTCAACTTTCCTTTCTTCCCGAATCTCATAACGCGCTTCATAGGCGAAACCTGAAGCAGAACCCACTCTCCAACCATATAGGAAACAACACGAACCTTCCGGTCTGCGTAACTCTTCTATCTGGACTGGAATGTATGGAGTCTATCCTGAATCACCTTAACCTTCTCCAAAGCATCCTGAACCAGGTTTGTGCCAAACAATCTAGCCTCACCCGGCTCAACCAACCCACCGGGGATCTACACCATCTCCCATATAAAGCCTCATACGGTGCTACCTGAATGCTGGACTGATAGCTGTTGTTGTAAGCAAACTCCGCCAATGGAAAGAGCTGATCCCAAGACCCTCCAAATTCAATCACACACACACGGAGCATATCCTCAAGAATCTGAATAGTGCGCTTGGACTGTCCGTCCGTTTGAGGGTGAAATGCTGTACTCAACTCCACCCGAGTACCCAACTCATGCTGAACGGCTCTCCAGAATCGTGATGTGAACTGAGTACCTCTATCTGAAATGATGGAAACCGGAATACCATGTAGACGAACAATCTCCCGGATATAGATCTCCGCTAACCGCTCCGAGGAATAAGTAGTACACACAGGAATAAAGTGAGTGGACTTGGTCAGCCGATCCACAATCACCCAAATAACATCGAACTTTCTCAAAGTCTATAGGAGCCCAACTACAAAGTCCATAGTGATCCGCTCCCACTTCCACTCCGGAATCTCTATCTGCTGAAGTAACCCACCCGGTCTCTAGTGCTCATACTTCACCTGCTGACAGTTAATGCACCGAGCTACAGATCCAACTATATTTTTCTTCATCCCCCTCCACCAATAGTGATGCCTCAAATCCCGATACATCTTCGCGGCACCCGGATGAATGGAATATCGCAAGCTATGGGCCTCCTCTATAATCAACTCATGAAACCCATCAACATTGGGTACACAAATCCGGCCCTACATCTTCAATACGCCATCATCACCAATAGTCACATATCTGGCATCACCGTGCTGAACCTTGTCCTTGAGGACACGCAAATAAGGGTCATCATACTACCACTCCCTGATATGATCAAATAAGGAAGACCGAGAAACCACGCAAGCTACAACTCGACTGGGCTCTGAAAGATCCAATCTCACAAAATGGTTGGCTAAAGCCTGAATATCCATCGCCATAGGCCTCTCCGATGCTGGTAAATAAGCCAAACTCCCTAAACTTTCTGCCTGGTGACTCAAAGCATCGGCCACCACATTGGCCTTGCCTGGGTGATAGAAAATAATGATGTCATAGTCCTTCAGTAACTCAAACCACCTCCTCTGGCGCAAGTTTAGATTCTTTTTCTTGAACAGGTGCTGTAAGTTCTGATGGTCAGTATAAATCTCATAGGGAACCCCGTAAAAATAATGGCTCCAAATCTTCAGGGCATGAACAATGGCAGCTAACTCAAGGTTGTGAACATGGTAGTTCTTCTCATGTATCTTCAACTATCTAGACGCGTAGGCAATCACCCTACTGTCCTGCATCAACACCGCTCCGAGGCCAATCCTCGAGGCATCATAATAGACCGTATAAGACCCCGAACCTGTAGGCAATATCAAAACTGGGGCTTTAGTCAAAGCTGTGTTGAGCTTCTGAAAGCTCGCCTCCCACTCCTCCGTCCACTAAACGGAGCACCCTTCTAGGTCTACCAGTCCTAGGGGCTGCAATCGATGAAAAGCCTTCCATAAAACAACGGTAGTAACCCGCCAAGCAAAGGAAACTATGGATCTTTATAGCTAATGATGGTCTGGACCAACTCTGCACGGCCTCTACCTTCTTCGGATCCGCCTGAATACCCTCACTCAATACCATGTGGCCTAAAAATGCCACTGAACCCAACCAGAACTCATATTTCGAGAACTTAGCATATAACTTCTTCTCTCTCAGGGTCTGAAGCACAGTCCTCAGGTGCTGCTCATGATCTTCCTGACTCCGGGAATACACCAAAATATCTTCAATAAAGACAATGACGAATGAGTCAAGATACGACCGGAACACACTTTACATCAAATGCATAAAGGCTGCTGGGGCATTGGTCAGCCCAAATGACATAACAAGGAACTCGTAGTGACCATACTGAGTCCTGGCTCTGGAATCTTCAACTGATGGCAACCTGAGTGCAAATCAATCTTAGAAAACACTCGTGCGCCCTGAAGTTGGTCAAATAAATCATCAATACGAGGCAACGGATAACGGTTCTTAACTGTAACTTTGTTCAACTGGCGATAATCAATACACATACGCATAGAACCATCCTTTTTCTTCACAAACAAGACAAGAGCACCCCAAGGTGATATACTGGGCCAAATAAAACCCTTATCAAGCAATTCCTATAACTGATCCTTCAATTCCTTCAACTTAGGAGGAGCCATACGATATGGAGGAGTAGAAATGGGCTGAGTGCCTAGCAATAGATCAATGCCAAAATCAATATCTCTATCGGGCGGCATGCCTGGAAGATCAGCTGGAAACACATCGGGAAAATTTCGTACTACTAGGACTGAATCAACTGAAGGGATATCAATACTGGCATCTCTCACATAAGCTAAATACGCATCACACCCCTTCTCAACCATACGATGAGCTTTAAGAAAAGAAATAACTCTACTGGGAGTGTGATCTAGAGTACCCCTCCACTCAACAAGCGGTACACCTGGCATAGCCAGCGTTACGGTTTAGGCGTGACAATCAAGAATAGTATAATGGGGCAACAACCAGTCCATGTCCAAGATAATATCAGAATCTACCATGCTGAGCAACAGTAAATCGGCTATGGTCTCAAAACCACTAAGGGCAACCAAACATGACCGATAGATGCGGTCCACAACAAGAGAATCTCCCACAAGAGTAGAAACATAAATAGGGGAACTCAAAGAATCTCGAGATACACCTAAATGTGGAGAAAAATAAGATGACACATAAGCGTAAGTGGAGCTTAGATCAAATAGAACCGATGCATCTTTGTGATAAACCAGTATAATACCTGTGATGACAGAATCGGAGGCAACAACCTCGATACGGGAAGGAATGGCATAGTATCTGGCCTGGCCTTCCCCTCTAGTGCGACCTCTACCTCCCTAACCTCCACCTCTAGCTGGCTGAGCAGGTGAGGTAGCAACTGGAGCTGTAACCATAGCTTGAGAACTCTGCGGGGCACCCTGTGGTTGAAAAGTCTTTGAAGGCGCACCCCTCCCAAGTCTAGGGCAATCCCTCACCATATGATGTGTGTCACCACACTCAAAACAAGCTCTGGGAGGATGTGGTTGTGACAGGCTCGGGCTAGGTCTTCTGGACTAACCCCTGAAAGCACCCTGCGTTGGAGGCGCACTAGATACCGGTGGTGCATAATAAGGCTCATGAGGCCTAGGAGAAGCTGGAATACCACTGGCTGCCGAAAGAGCTAAATGAACAGGGCGACTCATATAACCCCTACCATGACGACCTGCTGCTAGGTACGGGCACCAGAGAAATGGCCCGACTCTCGAGAGCTCTTGGCCTCCCTCTCCTCTCTCTCTCTAACATGCATACCCTCAATCCTTCTAGCAATGCTCACCACCTGCTGATAAGAAATATCCATCTCTAACTCACGAGCCATGCTATACCTGATACTAAGAATAAGGCCCTCAATAAACCGACGAACTCTCTCGCGAACAGTAGAAACCAAGGCTGGTGCATGCCTAGCCAAACTGGTGTAATGAACAACATACTCTGAGACAGTCATAGTACCCTGGCGAAAATGCTCAAACTCTGCGCACCATGCGTGCCTGAGGTTGTGAGGAACATACTCTCTTAGGAACAGATCTGAAAACGGAGTCCAAGTTAGTGAAGCAGACTCATATGGACTGTTTAACTCATAGGTGTGCCACCACTCGTAAGCGGCTCATCGAAGCTGGAAGGTAGTAAAGGAAACCCCGCTCGATCCTGATATACCCATGGTACGGAGAATGTAGTAACTCTCATCTAGAAATCCTAGAGCATCCTCCAATTCTAGACCGCTTTATATAGGAGGCTTGTACCTCTTGAACCTCTTAAGCCTCAGTTGCTCCTCCTCGTAAGCCGCTGCCCTATCCTCGGGCTGAACCGGCACTGCAGACTGTACAGGTATAGTCTCAGGGACCTATTTAACATGCACTCACTGCTCAGGAGTGTGTGCGGTAGGAGTCTGTGCTCCTTCCCCAGCCTGAGATGTGGCTGCAGCAAGGGGAAGCAACCCTGCCTAAGCCAGAGTGGTGCACATGCTCATGAACTGTGCCAGAGTCTTCTGAAGAGCTAGAGAAGTAGTGGCAGTAGGCGTGTCCAGAAAAGACTGGATTCCGGCTGGGACTGCTGGTGGTACCTCGGCGGCAGCTCACACAAGTGCTCTGGTTGCACCACGTGCGCGTCCTCGGCCTCTACCCCTATCTCAGCCTCTGACGGTTGTAGTAGGGGGCGCGTATGCCTGATCATCTCGGGTAGCGCGTGTCCTTACAATCTATAAGAGAATAGAAGACAAAAGTTTAGAATTGTGATGTCAAACTATCGCACGACAAGAAAATCAAATGAAGTGAAATTTTCCTAACAGTTACATAGCCTCTTGTAGATAAGTATAGACGTCTCCGTACCGATCAGTGAGACTCTAATAAACCAAATTCTGATCCATGACTCCTATGAACCAAGAGCTCTAATACCAACTTGTCACGACCCCGGTTCGCCCTCCATGAACCATCGTGATGACACCTAGTCCTCTACGACTAGGTAAGCCTAAATTGGAGAAGATAACCAAAATGTGAAATAAAAACAAATTAAAAACAGAATGAAGAGTGATAAAATAATATTTAAAAGTTCCGCTCGGCATATACAACACAACGTTCTCAGAATCAAGTACACTATCCCAAAACTCGGAAGCTCACGGAACCACAAGCCTTTGGACATCTACAATCTAACTCCAGAATATCTAACAAGGGAAAGAAATACATAAGGGCAAATGTTTAAAAGCTAGAATAGAAAGGGACTCCTCGGTCTGCAGACAATGCAGATGTACCTTGAAGTCTCTAGAGGGGTCGCCTCGCCTCACGGGTGATAAGACTGAGTCGCAGTTCCAAGATTTTCACATGAAAAACATGCACAGAAGGGGCATGAGTACACTACAACAGTACTTAGTAAGTGTCAAGCCTAACCTCGGTCGGGTAGTACCGAGGAAGGTCAGGGCCCTACTGAGGTTAAATAAAATATAAAGATCAACAGCATAGAACAGAACAGTATAAATAAGTACATCAGTAAAATAACACATGATGTAAATGACAACAACAACTATAGAGAAGCAAGGTAAACACGGAAAAGAAATATAGCTCAGCACCAATAATAACAATCGGGGATCTCCCAGGATACCGTCCTATAGTCACATATGTATATATCCAATGGATCTCTCGGGATCCCATCCCGTAGTCCAACTCATAGTGCGCGGGGATCTACCGGAATCCAATTCTGTAGTTCCTAATGTAAATACTCAGTACTGGGGGAATCTACCGGGTGCATTCATGTAGTTTCATATAACTATGCAGGGGGATCTACCAGAATCCCACATCCGTAGTCCCAAAATAAACAGACAAGGGGGAGCTACCGCAATCCCACATCCGTAGTCCCAAAATAAATACACACAACAGCAGCAGGAAAATATACAGAAATGGCAAAATTTCATATTAAGGCAACAAGTGATTCTAGCCTAGCATGTCGCACATTATTTAGGTAAGGCAGGTTAAGCAAATAAGGCAATTAAGTCACTTAGACATGCTTTCTTAAGCTAACAATAGGCTTAATAGTGCAAGTAATAGGAACAAGAATGGAAACATACAAGTAATTTACCTAAAGAAAACCGGATTTCCAACAATTAGCACAAGTACGCACTCGTCACCTCACGTAAAAGGAATTTCAATTACCAAATATACCAATCCTAAGGGGAAGGTCCCCCAGACAAGGTTAGACAAGCCACTTACCTCGAACCGGCTCAAAATTAACCTGAGACCACGTTCTTGCCACGACTACTCGACTTTAAATGGCCCAAAGCTATTCAATTCAATTGCATAATGTAAATAACACTTCAAATAATTGATTCTACAATTAAATTCTAAACTAATACGCGAAATTATGTAAAATGACCAAAATGCCCCTCGGGCCCACATCTCGGAATCGAGTAAAATTTATATTTCCAGAACCCTCGCACTCTCACGAGTTTAGTCATATCAAACGTACCAAAATTAGACCATAATTTGTCCCTCAAATCATCAATCAAAGATCTCCAATTAGACAAGCCCTAACCCCCAAATTACGATTGATTTTCCTTAATTTTTCATAGGGACCAAAGACCTCACCAATGAACTCCTCTGAAAATCTCTCCTGAAAAGTGTTCCTCAAGTTTCTTTCTGTTTTGAAAAAGATGAAAATGGCTAAATTTCGTGAAGACAAGAATTTATATGTTCTGCCTAGCGATTTCCACATCTGCAGTCCAGCTACTGCGGAGCCAAGGTCGCACCTGTGACTTTTCACTTGAAGGTCGACTTCCGCACCTGCGGTCTCCAACTCGCAGAAGCGGTACCGCTTGTGCGGAAATTCTCCCGATCTGCGAAACTGCTGACCTCCCTCAATTCCGTTTCTGCGGTCTCTCCGCCGCTTCTACGGCTCCGCACCTGCGGGACCCAAACCGCAGGTGCGGTTATGATAGAAAACCAGCTGTTGCAGCAAACTTCAAACTCCAAATCCTTTTGTCAACCATCCGAATTCATATTGAGGCCCCCCTAGACCTCCAACCAATCCTAAAACATCATTCAAACTTGTCCCAACCTTCAGAACGCTCAAAACAACATCAAAACACCTATTTTTCATCGAATTCAAGCCTAGGAATTCCAAAAACTCTAAAAATACGCTTTTGATCAAAAAGTCTATCAAACCTCGTCCGAATGATCTAAAATTTTGCACACACGTCACATTCAATACTACAAAGGTACTCAAACTTCCGAAATTCCATTTCAACCCATGGATCAAAATCTTACTATCGAACTAGAAACTTCAAAATTTGACTTTTCGACATTTGAAGCCTAAATTAGCTACGGACCTCCAAAACACAATCCTAACATGCTCTTAAACCCAAAATCACCCAACGAAGCTTACAGAACCATCAGATTTCCATTCCGAGGCCGTCTTCACATTGTTCTGACTACGGTCAACTTTTCAACATTTAAGCTCTCATTTAGGGACTAAGTGTCCCAAAACTCTCCGAAACTCGAAACTGGACATCCTGACAATTTTGAAAACAACCGGCCGGGTCATCACAGGTATTAACCAAGGTCAATCTCATAATCCTCTTAGTCCTCAAGCTTTAATTAAGAAAGAAATCAAGTGTTGGGATTTCAAACAAGTAGGTCATAAGATATCTGGCTGTCCCTTGAAAAAGAAATCAGGTAATCTTTTGGTTTTGTCTGCTTTGAAACTAGTCTTGTTCATGTTCCTTTAAATTTTTGGTGGTTGGATAGTGGTGCAACTATTCATATAACCGATGACTTGCATGATGTAGTAAGCAGACGGAAGTCAAAAGAGGATGAAGCCAGTGATTTTGTGGGCAATGGACTCAAAGAAATAGTAGAGTTTATAGGGATATTTATTTTACCTTTTAAAAATAATTCTAGTATTTGTTTAGAAAATACTATTTTTTGTACCGTCTATAAGACGGAAATTAGTTTTAGTTTCCCTTTTGGACAAAGCTAGTTATTTATTTCAATAAAATAATGGTATTATTAAAATTTCCTAGGATTCACATATTGTTGTTGATGCCTTTTAAAGTGATTGTCTATATCGCTTGAATGTATTGAATGAAACTTTTTCTGCAATGCATGTTAAAAATATTGCCTACAAAAGGTCTGTTATGAGTAAAATGTCTTACCTATTATGGCATATGTATCTTGGTCATATTTTTAAAGAAAGAATTGAATGATTGATAAAGAAAAATATTTTACATGTTCTTGATCCAAAAGATTTTGAAACTTGTGTGGATTGTGTTAAGGGTAAAATGACCAAGGTTAAGAGAAAGGGTTCCACTAGGAGCTTTGAACTCTTAAAAAATATTCATACTGATATTAGTGGACCTTATGTACCCTACTTTCACCAATCATAGGTACTTTATTACTTTTATTGATGACTTTTCAAGATACTATTATATATATCTATTAAAAGAAAAATCTGAAGCACTTGATAAATTTAAAATTTACAAGACTGAAGTTGTAAAATAGCTTGGGAAGTCCATTAAGATAGTGAGGTCTGACCGTGGTGGTGAGTACTATGGAAAATATGATGAGTCTGGTCAATGTATGGGGCCTTTTGCTTTATCTTTGTAAGAATGTGGAATAGTAGCACAATATACCATGCCAGGTACTCTTGAGCAGAATGGTGTGGCTGAAAGATGGAATTGTACTCTAATGAAAATGGTGAGAAGTATGATGTCAAGGACTAGGATACCTGACTATCTTTAGGGTGAAGCCTTAAAAACAGCTGGCTATATCCCGAATAGAGTTCCTACAAAATATGTCTTGAAAACTTCTTTTGAACTATGGACAACTAGAAAACCTAGCTTGAATCATTTTCACATTTGGGGATGTCCAGCTGAAGTTCTTGTTTATTCACCCATAGAAAAGAAAACTAATCCTAAAACTACCGGTTATTTCTTTATAAGCTGTCCTTATCACTCTAAAGGTTTTAGGTTTTTCTGTCCTGGGCGTCGCACTAGAATCGTTGAGTCTATTAATGCAAAATTTCTTGAGCATGATATTTGTGATTGTTATTGTTCATGTGGCAAGAAAATTATATTGAAAGAGAAGGAAGTCATTGTCCATGTACTTGTTATACATGAAAAGGTGGTAAACCAACCTATTCATGAGAGGGAGAATCAAGGGAACAATTATGTAGGTCCCATAGTTCCTAAACAAAATGTACACAATGAACCACTCCGCAGGTCACAAATAGAAAGAAGGTCTTCCATCTATAATGATTTTATCGTGTATGTGACTAAAAATCTTACTGATACTGGAGAGCTGACTGATCATTTATCATATGCTCAAGCTATTTCCTCTCCATTTGTTGATAAATGGCGTGAGGCAATGAAAGATGAAATCCACTCCATTGAACCCAATGGAGTGTGGGAGTTAGTTGAATTGCCTGAAGGTTTTAGACCTATTGGTTGCAAATCGGTATTTAAAACTAAAAGGGACTCCAAGGAAAACATAGAACGTTATAAAGAAAGGTTGGTTTGCTAAGGGTTACACTCAGAAAGAAGGCATTGATTATAAAGAAACATTTTCTCCCGTTTCATCCAAGGATGCATTTAGAGTTTTGATGGCTCTTATGGCTCATTTTGATTTAGAGTTGCACCAGATGGATGTTAAAACTGCTTTCCTAAATGGTATTATGTTTGAAGAAGTTTACATGGTTCAACCTGCAGGGTTTAAAGAAGTTGGTAAAGAACATCTAGTGTGCAAGCTTAACAAATCCATATATGGGCTTAAACAAGCCTCCAGGCAGTGGTACTTGAAATTTGATGAAATTATTACAAAAATTTAATTTGTGGAGAATAAGCTTGATGAATGTGTTTATCTTAAAATAGCTAATGGTAATTTCATTATCATGGTTCTCTATGTTGATGACATTCTGCTTTCCACAAATGATTTAGGCTTGTTGAATGAGACCAAACAATTTTTGTCTAGGTCTTTTGAGATGAGTAATCTTGGTGAAGCCTCTTTTATTCTTGGGATAGAAATTAAAAGAGATAGGTCACGTGGTTTATTGGGTTTATCACATCGTTCCTATATTGAAAGTATTCTTAAAACTTTTAATATGCAAGACTGTAGACCTGGTGTTGCACCTGTTGTAAAAGGGGATAAACTTAGTAATGATCAATGTCAAAAAAATGAAGTTGAAATGAGAACCATGAAAGACGTGCCATATGCAAGTGTTGTTGGTTGTTTGATGTACATAAAAGTTTGTACAAAGCCTGATATTGCATTTGATGTTAACATGTTGGGAAAATTTTCTTCAAAACCTGGGTGGGCACATTGGGTGGTTGCAAAGAAAGTGATGAGATATCTACAAAGCACCAAAGACTTCATGCTTGTATACAAAAAGGTTGATGATCTGGATCTTCTTGTATATTCAAATTCTGATTTTGCAGGTTGTCAAGACACTATGAAATCAACTTATGGGTATATTTTTATGTTGGGTGGAGGTGCTATTTCTTGGAAAAGTGAGAAACAAAGCATCACTGCTACATCTACAATGGAAGCTGAGTTTATTACTTATTTTGAGATTGCTTCACATGTTGTCTGGATAAAGAATTTTCTTACTAAATTATAAATTGTGGATTTTATATCTAAGCCGGTGACTATTTTCTGTGACAACAGTGCAGCTGTGTTCTTCTCTAAGAATAACAAGAGAACAAGAGGCTCTAAGCATGTTAGCCTTTAAGTTTCTTAAGGCTAGAGATATGGTAAAAGAAGGTGATATACGTATTGAGCATATTAACACAGAATCTATGTTGGCTGATCCTTTGACTAAAGGTCTTAGGCATGTAGTATTTAATGAACATGCTAAGAACATGGGCATTTTAGAGTCTTTTGATGTGCTTTAGTCTGTGGGAGTCATTTTATAGCTGCTGGCTGAGATATTACTTTTAATATATTCTAATTTTATGCAAGCTGGTGTTATTTCATACTTGTTATGGTTATTGACTAACATGATACTTTATTTGTTTTTATTTCCAATTGGACATTGCATAAACTCATGATATCTTTGAGTTTTGCTGCTTGTTGCCTTGATAATCCCGGGTAAGGCATAAGGGAAACCTCCTAAGGTGATATGACTTTAATATCATTTAATTTTGAGGCTCCTGATGTGATATGGTTATAATATCACTTGGAGGATTATTTATTTCTAAGAGGTGTGAATCTATTCACCTTGATTAGAAAGATAATATGCTTAACACACATGTTTGATCCATGTTGATGAAAATTTTAGCATATGTGATCGTAGATAGAATTTATACTTTAAAATAGTGTGATGCCTGCTACGATTCATTGTTAGTCTTCTCTATTGAGACTGAATAGATTGTTATATGGGTCATTCTATCCTTGGCTATGTGAGTAGTATGGCCACTGTAGAGTCTAAAATCTTTTTCAAAATAATTTTCTCAAGTGGGAGAATGTTGGAATTTGGACTAACGTTAATTGGTTATAGCTTGAAAGGATAGTGACGTGACCCAAGTGATGGATAAATAAAAGGCCCAATATTAAATATTATGTGAGGCCCAATAACTATTGGGCCCAATAACTATTGGCATGTGATGGGTAGACACTCTTTATAAATAGAGGCCAACTGTCACGACCCAATCCCCGAACCCGGTCGTGATGGCGCCTCTCATGAAGACAAGGTCAGTCAGACCAAAACGGAACACCACTTTTAAATAGTTAATCATCATAAACAGTAATAATATATAATATAATACTCATAAATTGCGGAATTTTAACATTAACAACAGCAGGAACCATCCCGACATAGCCCAACCCGGGGTGTCACAAGTCCTGAGCTACTATAAAATCTGCTATAGGTCTACAAAGTACGGAATCCGATACAATAGTCTGAAGAAAACATAAATGATAGAGGATAAGGGAGACAAGGGGCTGCGGACGTCAACAGCTACCTCGGAACTCCAAATTACCGCCTAGCCTGGACAGAATCAGCGCTTAGGTGCAGACTCTTCTATGCCTAAATCTGCACACACGGTGCAGGGAGTAATGCGAGTACTCCGATTCAGTGAGTAATAACTACAAATAATGGCTGAAAGTATGAAAACACGTAAAGGCACAAAGCAATTCCATATCAAGTAGTAAAAATCACTTAAAGCAGTAAATCAGTGAAGAAACCAAATGATATTCCTTTTAAAACAAGTAAAACCGGTAATTTAACTGGTAAATAACAAGTAGAAATCCGCCCCTCGGGCACAGTAGCAATCGCTCAGCATAGTATCAGCCCCTCGGGCTCAGTATCAATCACTCAGAACAGTGTCAGCCCCTCGGGCTCACTCTCAGAATAGTATCAGCCCCTCGGGCTACCTCGCAATCACTCATATTAGCCCCTCGGGCATAACATCAATCACTCAGAACAATGGGTACCCGCGCTCACTGTGGGTGTGCAGACTCCAGAGGGGCCTCTTATGGCCCAAGCGCTATATCAAGCCACCTCGTGGCATCATCACTCGGCACTCGGCCTCACATCACTCAAGCCACCTCGTGGCATATAAAGTATCTCAGGCCCTCGACCTCATATCACTCAGCATATCCTCACATATGGCCCTCGGCCTCACTCAGTCCAAAAATTATCACAAGCCCCTTGGGCATTAGTAAAACAGTAGTTCTCAACCCAAAACATGATGTAGAAATATCATTTAAGTTTCTAATCTGAGTAAAAGTGGCTGATTTTGTTAAACAATACATATCAACAGGACTGAGTTCAAATAATAAGTCAAGTAGTGAGGAAACAGTGATAAAAATCCCCGAAGGGTTCAAATAGTTGGCACGAAGCCCAAATATGACAATCAGCCCAAATCATGATGATAACAAATGAATTTCAGTCAAATATTCGGTAAAATCATCAATCGATATGGACCAAGTCACAATCCTCAGTAGTGAAAGACCCCACGCTCATCATCCAGCGCGTATCTTGCCTTAATATAGCACTAAGATGTGCAATCTGTGGTTTCAAACCCTCAGGACATCATTTACAACCATTACTCAGCTCAAGTAGGCCGAAATCCTAGCTCGCTACTCCCTTGCCTCGCAAATCAACCTCCTCGAGCGTCGAATCTGATCAAAACCACAAGTAATATGTTACAATAGGCTAAGGGAATACAACCCAATCGAAAAAACTCAAAAAATATCGAAAATCACGAAGTCGGCAAAACCCGATCCCCGGGCCCACTTCTTGAAAAATCGGAAAATTGACATCACCGGATCCCTTATCTCGCCACGAGTCTTTACATATCAAATTTACTGAAATACGAGCTCAATTACTCCTTCAAACCCCCAAATTTATATTTCAAATGTCAAACCCTAATCCTTCCATTTTAATCAAATTTCCATGAATTTAGATGTTGAATCTACAATTAAATGACTTTTCTTGGCCGTAGGACTCACCTCCAATCGATTCCCTGTCAAAACCCTCTTTCATACTCGTCAAAAGCTCCCAAGGTTACTCAACAATGGAGGAAATGGGACTTGGTTCGCGGGTGAAATGTTTATTAAAACCCTTCTGTCAGCCCAGATTTTACTCTATGCGATCGCATCCAAGCCTCTGCGACCGCATAGCTCAACTTTCCCAGGCCTCCAAAATGTCCTATGCGAACGCGACCCCTTAACTGCGATCGCACTACTTCACCAATCAAGCCTACGCGATCGCATACACTACTCCGTGATCGCATTGAGCAAAGTGCCCCTCAGAACCTCAGGTCCTTAAACTACGCGATCACATTACTCCTCATGCGATCGCAATGAACAACCTCCTCAACCTATGCGATCGCATACCCTATAACGCGATCGCATTGAGCAATCAGAACGGCCTTACCCGAACCTTCTGTGCGATCGCAATTGCACTCCTGCTATCGCAAAGAACAAAAATGTTCTTCAACACTCAGCTGAAATCTGCAACTTCAAAAACCAAGATTGGTCCGATTGACCATCCGAAGTCACCTCGAGGCCCCCGGAACCTCAACCAAAAGTGCCAACCCATCCTAAAACATCATTCAAACTTTTTCCAATCATCAAAAAACCACAAACAACACCAAAACCATCAAATTACATCAGATTCAAGCCTAAGTTTCTTAAAAACTTCCGAAATACGCATTTGATCAAAAACCCGACCAAAACACCTCCGAATGATCTGAAATTTTGCACACATATCCAAAATAACCTAACGAAGCTACTGCAACTCTCGGAATTCCATTCCGACCCCCGTATTAAAATCACACCTACCAACCGGAATTCTCCAAAATGCTAACTTCATCAATTCAAGCCTAATTCTTCTCTAAAACTCCAAAACCCATTCCGATCGCGCTCCTAAGTCACAAATCACCTCCCAAAGCTAACCGAACCATCAGAACTCACTTCCGAGCCTTCTAACACATAAGTCAACACCCGGTTGACTTTTCCAACTTAAGCCTTCTTAAAAGAAACTAAGTGTCTCATTTCTTACCAAATACTCTCCGAACTCGAACTAATCAACCCGATCACATAAAACACGGATAACGAAGCCTAAAAAAGCTGCAATGGGGTAAACGGAGCGGTAACTCATGAGACGACTGGCCGGGTCGTCACATCCTCCCCAACTAAAACAAACGTTCATCCTTGAACGAGTCAAGAAACATACATGAAGCCTCAAACAGATGAGGATATCTACTCCGTATCTCCCGCTCGGTCTCCTAGGTAGCCACTTCCACGGGCCGACCTCTCCACTACACTTTCACTTAAGTTATATCCTTTGACCTCAACATCCAAACCTGATGACCCAAAATAGCTACTGGCTCCACATCAAAGGTCAAATCATCATCCAACTGAACCGTGCTGAAGTCCAAAACATGAGACAGATCCCCAATATACTTCCGGAGCATAGAAACATGAAATACCGGATGCACACTCAACAGGCTGGGTGGCAAAGCAAGCTCATAATCCACCTCCCCAATCCTCCGAAGCACCTCAAAAGGCCCAACGAACCGAGGACTCAACTTGCCTTTCTTCCCGAATCTCATAACACCCTTCATGGGCGAAACCTTCAGCAACACCTTCTCAACGACCATGTAGGACACATCTCGAACCTTCCGGTCTGCATAACTCTTCTGATGCGACTGCGCTGTACGAAGCCTCTCCTGAATCACCTTCACCTTCTCTAAGGCATCCTGAACCAAATATGTCCCCAATAGTCTAGCCTCGTCGGGCTCGAACCAACCAATCGGCGATCTACATCGCCTCCCATACAAAGCCTCATATGGAGCCATCTGAATACTCGTTTGGTAGCTGTTGTTGTAAGCAAACTCTGCAAGTGGTAGAAATTTATCCCATGAACATCCAAAGTCAATAACACAAGCACGCAACATGTCCTCTAATATCTGAATAGTACGCTCGAACTGTCCGTCCGTCTGAGGGTGAAACGCTATGCTCAACTCTACTTGAGTACCCAACTCTCTCTGCACGGCTCTCCAAAACTACCAAGTAAACTGAGTACCTCTATCTGAGATGATGGAGATCGGAACACCATGCAACCGAACAATCTCCCGGATATAAATCCCTGCCAACCGCTCTGAAGTATAGGTAGTACACACAAGGATGAAGTGCGCAGAATTGGTCAGCCGATCCACAATCACCCAAATAGCATCGAACTTCTTCAAAGTCCGAGGAAGACCATTCACAAAATCCATGGTGACCCTCTCCTACTTCCACTCGGGAATAACCATCTGCTGAAGCAAGCCACCCGGTCTTTGATGCTCATATTTCACCTGCTGACAATTGAGACACCGAGCTACAAATCCCACGATATCTTTCTTCATTCTTCTCCACCAATAGTGCTGCCTCAAATACTGATACATCTTCGCGACACCCAGATGAATGGAATACCGCGAGCTATGGGCCCCTTCCAGAATCAACGCTCTAAGCCCATCCACATTGGGCACACAAATCCGGCCCTGCATCCTCATCACACCATCATCACCGATGGTCACATCTCTGGCATCACTATGATGAACTCCGTCCTTAAGGACAAGAAAATGTGGATCATCATACTGGCGCTCTTTGATGCGATCATATAAGGAAGATCGAGAAACCACACAAGCCAACACCCGACTGGGATCCTAAATATCTAATCTCACAAACCTATTTGCCAAGGGTTGAACATCAACTACAAGGGGTCTCTCCCCAACTGGAATATATGCAGAACTCCCCATACTCACTGCCTTTCGGCTCAATGCATCGGCCACCACGTTAGCCTTTCCCAGATGGTACAGAATAGTGATATCATAATCCTTAAGAAACTCTAACCATATCCGCTGCCTCAAATTAAAATCTTTTTGATTGAACAAATGCTGAAGACTGCGATGATCAGTGAACACCTCACAAGATACGCCATACAAGTAATGCCTCCAAATCTTCAATGCAAGAACTATGGCAGCCAACTCCAAATCATGAACGGGGTAGTTCTTCTTATGGGGCTTCAACTGACAAGAAGCATAAGTAATAACTCTACCCTCCTGCATTAACACACAACCAATCCCAACTCTCGAAGCATCACAATACATAGTATATGAACCTGAAGCTGATGGCAAAACCAACACTGGAGCTGTGGTCAAGGTTGTCTTGAGCTTCTGAAAGCTCTCCTCACACTCATCCGACCATACAAATGGATCACCCTTCTGACTCAACTTGGTCAAGGGCTATGCAATGGATGAAAATCCCTGAACAAACCGGCGATAATAGCATGCTAACCCAAGAAAACTACGAATCTCTGTGGCTGAGGACGGTTTGGGCCAACTCCGAACCGCCTCTATCTTCTTCGGATCAACCTGTATACCCTCGCTGGACACCACGTGCCCCAAGAAAGCCACTGAACTGAACCAAAACTGACACTTGGAGAATTTTGCATAAAGTTTCTCCTCCCTCAATCTCTGCAACACAACACTCAAATGCTCCGCGTGCTCCTCCTGACTACGCGAGTATACCAGAATATCATCAATGAATACTATAACGAACGAATCAAGATAAGGCCGGAACATGTTGTTCTTCAAATGCATGAATGCTGCTAGGGCATTGGTTAGCCCGAAGGACATAACAAAAAACTCATAATGACCATATCTAGTCATGAAAGTAGTCTTAAGAATATCTGAATCCCTGATCTTCAACTGGTGTTAACCCGAACGAAGATCAATCTTCGAGAATACCCTCGCTCCCTGAAGCTGATCAAATAATTCATCAATGCGAGGCAAAGGATACTTGTTCTTAATTGTTACTTTGTTTAATTGCCTATAATCAATGCACATTATCATCGTACCATCCTCATTCTTCACAAATAAAACCGGTGCACCCCAAGGGGACATACTAGGCCGGATGAACCCCTTATCCAGGAGTTCCTGAAGTTGTTCTTTCAATTCTTTCAACTCTGCTGGTGCTATACGATATGGCAGAATAGAAATGGGCTGAGTACCCAGCACCAGGTCAATACCAAAATCAATGTCCTTGTCCGGTGGCATGCCTGGCAGGTCTGCAGGAAACACATAGGGAAAATCCCTCACAACTTGGACAGAATTGATACTAGGAGTCTCAGCTCCTACATCCCTTACAAATGCTAGATATGAAAGGCAACCCTTCCCCACCATACGTTGGGCCTTCAAGAAAGAGATCACTCTACTAGGGATATAATCAGTCACCCCACGCCACTCGATCCGCGGTACACCCGGCATAGCCAAAGTGTCTGTCTTAGCATGACAGCCTAAAATAGCACGACATGGAGATAGCCATTCCATGCCCAAAATGACATCAAACTCCACCATGCTCAATAGCAATAGATCCACTCGGGTCTCTAGACCCCCAATAGTCACCATACATGACTGGTACACACGGTCTACAACAACACTATCGCCCACTGGGGTAGATACATGAACAGGTAAAGCAAGAAACTTACGAGGCGTACCCAAATAGTGAGCAAAGTATGATGACACATAAGAAAAGGTGGAACCGGAATCAAATAATACAAAGGCGTCTCTGTGGCAGACTGAAACAATACTTGTAATGACAGTATCCGAAGTAATAGTGTCGGGTATGCCCGGGAGTGCATAAAAACAGGCTTGACTGCCCTCTGATCAACCTCCCCCTCTGGGGTGACCCCTAGCTGGCTGGGCGGGTGGTAAAGTAACTAGAGCAGAAGTCGAGGGCTGACCCCTCTGCTGGGATGAACTAGCAACACGACGAGGACACTGCCTCCACATATGTCCAAACTCTCCACACTCAAAACAACTCCCAGGTGCTGGAGAAGGGGACCGAAGGGAACCCCTCGCACCGGAGTGACCAACTGATGCACTAGGCATAGAAGAACCCTAAGCTGATGGGGCACGAGATGAACTCTGTGCTGGAAGGGCACTGAGTGATGACTGGCCCCACTGAGTTCCATGATGATCATGACCCGAAGATGACCCGCAATACTCTGGGAGGGCTGACTGAGCATGCCTGAAAGAACGGCCCTTACCATACTGAGACTGGCCCTTCGAAGAAGCACCACTATAACTGCCAGATCCTCGAGGCCTCTTGGCCTCCTTCTCCTCTCGATCCTGACGGCGAACAGTCTCAATCTCACGAGCGATATCAACCACCTCCTCAAATGTAGCACCCAACACCCTCTCTTGGGTCATAAGAATACGAAGGTGATAGTTAAGGCCATCAACAAATCTCCTTATCCTCTCACGATCTGTCGGAACCATCCAAATGGCATGACGAGACAACTCAGGAAACCTCGGCTCATACTGTGACACAGTCATATCCCTTTGTCGCAACCACTCGAACTGTCTACGCACCTCCTCTATGCTGGACTGCGGCACATACTTCTCCAAGAAGAGAGTGGAGAACTGCTGCCAAGTAAGGGGTGCTGCTCCAACCGGCCTATGCCTCTCATATGCCTCTCACCATGTGAAGGCAGCCCCAGTAAACTGAAAGGTGGTAAATGCCACACCACTAGTCTCAAGAATCCCTACTGTACGGAGCATCCACTGACACTTATCAAGAAAACCCTGGGCATCCTCGCCCTCGGCACCACTGAATGACGAAGGCTGGAGTCTACCAAACCTCTCAAGACGACGCTGCTCATCTTCCGGCATAACTGGCACAACAAACTCTTGAGCTAGTGCAACCGGCTGTGCTGGAGGTGCCCCCAGTGTCTGTAGTCCCTGTACTACCTGCTCAGGTGTGTGAGCGGCGGAGGTCTTATTGCCTCCCCCGGCCTGTAAAGTAGCTGTTGCTGTAGTGGCTGAAGAGAGTGGAGAACTGCTGCCAAGTAAGGAGTGCTGCTCCAACCAGCCTATGTCTCTCATATGCCTCCCACCATGTGAAGGCAGCCCCAGTAAACTGAAAGGTGGTAAATGCCACACCACTAGTCTCAAGAATCCCTGATGTACGGATCATCCACTAACACTTATCGAGAAAACCCTGGGCATCCTCACCCTCGGCACCACTGAATGATGAAGGCTGGAGTCTACCAAACCTCTCAAGACGACGCTGCTCATCTTCCGGCATAACTGGCACAACAAACTCCTGAGCTAGTGCAACCGGCTGTGCTGGAGGTGCCCCCAGTGTTTGTATTCCCTGCACTACCTGCTCAGGTGTGTGAGCGGCGGGGGTCTTATTGCCTCCCCCGGCCTGTAAAGTAGTTGTTGCTGTAGTTGCTGAAACTGCCTGAGCCAGGCCAGTGAAAATTGATAAGATCTGTGCCAAGGCCTCTTGAAGACCTGGAACCACGATGGGCACAGCTAATGCCTGGACTGGTGCTGCTGGAGCATCTATAACGGGAGCCTGATCCGGAGCCGGGGCAGCTGGTGGGTCGATAGGTGCTGCCCTCGCTGCTCTGCCTCTGCCACGTCCACGACTACGTCCACGGCTTCTGGTGGCCTCAGTGGGTGGCACTGGTGGTCGTCCACCTCGTCCGGTAGCTCGCGTCCTCACCATCTGGGAGAGAATGGAATATCAAAAGTTTAGGGCTCGGACCAACAAGTTCGCACGACAAGAGTTTCAAGAATATGAAGATTTTCCTAAAGGTTCTGCAGCCTCTCGAGGATAAATACAGACGTCTCCATACCGATCCGCGAGTCTCTACTAAACCTGCTCATGAATCGTGAGACCTAAGTAACCTAGGCTCTGATACCAACTTGTCACGACCCAATCCCCGAACCCGGTCGTGATGGTGCCTCTCACGAAGACAAGGCCAGCCAGACCAAAACGGAACACCACTTATAAATAGTTAATCATCATAAACAGTAATAACATATAATATAATACTCATAAATTGCGGAATTTTAACGTTAACAACAGCAGGAACCATCCTGACATAGCCCAAACCGAGGTGTCACAAGTCATGAGCTACTATAAAATCTGCTATAGGTCTACAAAGTACGGAATCCGATACAACAGTCTGAAGAAAACATAAATGATAGAGGATAAGGGAGACAAGGGGCTGCGGAGGTCAACAGCTACCTCGGAACACCAAATCACCACCTAGCCTGGACAGAATCAGCGCTCAGGTGTGGAATCTACTATGCCTGAATCTGCACACACGGTGCAAGGAATAATGTGAGTACTCCGACTTAGTGAGTAATAACTATAAATAATGGCTGAAAGTATGAAAACACGTAAAGGCACAAAGCAATTCCATATCAAGCAGTAAAAATCACTTAAAGCAGTAAATTAGTGAAGAAATCAAATGATATTCCTTTTAAAACAAGTAAAACCGGTAATTTAACAGGTAAATAATAAGTAGAAATCTGCCACTCGGGCACAGTATCAATTGCTCAGCATAGTATCAGCCCCTCGAGCTCGGTATCAATCACTCAGAACAGTGTCAGCCCCTCGGGCTCACTCTTAGAATAGTATCAGCCCCTCGGGCTACCTCACAATCACTTATATCAGCCCCTCGGGCATAGCATCAATCACTCAGAATAATGAGTACCTGCGCTCACTGTGGGTGTGCAGACTACGGAGGGGCCCCTTACGGCTCAAGCGCTATATCAAGCCACCTCGTGGCATCATCACTCGGCACTCGGCCTCACATCACTCAAGCCACCTCGTGGCATATAAAGTATCTCAGGCCCTCGGCCTCATATCACTCAGCATATCCTCTCACAAGCCCCTTGGGCATTAGTAAAATAGTAGTTCTCAGCCCAAAACATGATGTAGAAATATCATTTAAGTTTCAAATCTGAGTAAAAGTGGCTGAGTTTGTAAAACAGTAGCCCAAATATGGCAATCAGCCCAAATCATGATGATAACAAATGAATTTCAGTCAAATATTCGGTAAAATCATCAATAGGGATGGACCAAGCCATAATCCTCAGTAGTGAAAGACCCCACGCTCATCATCCAGTGAGTATCTTGCCTCAATATAGCACTAAGATGTGCAATCCGGGGTTTCAAACCCTCAGGACATCATTTACAATCATTACTCACCTCAAGCAGGTCGAAATCCTAGCTCGCTACTCCCTTGCCTCGCAAATCAACCTCCTCGAGCGTCGAATCTGATCAAAACCACAATTAATATTTTACAATAGGCTAAGGAAATACAACCCAATCGAAAAAACTCGAAAAATATCGAAAATCACGAAGTCGGCAAAACCCGAGCCCCGGGCCCACTTCTTGAAAAATCGGAAAATTGACATCACCGGATTCCTTATCTCGCCACGAGTCTTTACATATCAAATTTACCGAAATACGAGCTCAATTACTCCTTCAAACCCCCAAATTTATATTTCAAATGTCAAACCCTAATCCTTCCATTTTACTCAAATTTCCATGAATTTAGATGTTGAATCTACAATTAAATGACTTTTCTTGGCCGTAGGACTCACCTCCAATCGATTCCCTGTCAAAACCCTCTTTCATACTCGTCAAAAGCTCCCAAGGTTACTCAACAATGGAGGAAATGGGACTTGGTTCGCGGGTGAAATGTTTATTAAAACCCTTCTGTCAGCCCAAATTTTACTCTATGCGATCGCTTCCAAGCCTCTGCGACCGCATAGCTCAACTTTCCCAGGCCTCCAAAATGTCCTATGCGAACGCGACCCCTTAACTGCGATCGCACTACTTCACCAATAAAGCCTACGCGATCGCATACACTACTCCGTGATCGCATTGAGCAAAGTGCCCCTCAGAACCTCAGGTCCTTAAACTACGCGATCACATTACTCCTCATGCGATCGCAATGAACAACCTCCTCAACCTATGCGATCGCATACCCTATAACGCGATCGCATTGATCAATCAGAACAGCCTTCCCCGAACCTTCTGTGCGATCGCAATTGCACTCCTGCGATCGCAGAGAACAAAAATGTTCTTCAACACTCAGCTGAAATCTGCAACTTCAAAAACCAAGATTGGTCCGATTGACCATCCGAAGTCACCTCGAGGCCCTCGGGACCTCAACCAAAAGTGCCAACCCATCCTAAAACATCATTCAAACTTTTTCCAATCATCAAAACACCACAAACAACACCAAAACCATCAAATTACATCGGATTCAAGCCTAAGTTTCTTAAAAACTTCCGAAATATGCATTTGATCAAAAACCCGACCAAAACACCTCCGAATGATCTGAAATTTTGTGCACACATCCAAAATCACCTAACGAAGCTACTGCAACTCTCAGAATTCCATTCCAACCTCCGTATCAAAATCTCACCTATTAACCGGAATTCGCCAAAATACTAACTTCGCCAATTCAAGCCTAATTCTTCTCTACAACTCCAAAACCCATTCCGATCGTGCTCCTAAGTCACAAATCACCTCCCGAAGCTAACCGAACCATCGGAACTCACTTTCGAGCCTTCTAACACATAAGTCAACACCCGATTGACTTTTCTAACTTAAGCCTTCTTAAAAGAGACTAAGTGTCTCATTTCTTATCAAATACTCTCCGAATTCGAACTAATCAACCCGATCACATAAAACACGGATAACGAAGCGTAAAGAAGATGAAATAGGGGAAACAGAGCGGTAAATCATGAGACGACTGGCCGGGTCGTCACACCAAGCCCCCTTCCTAGCTATTTAGAAAACCCTAGCGTATTCTGCCTCTTGAATATGTGGTAATGGTAGATGTCCTATTAGTAAAGTTCTCCGAGTTGTGAGAGCGCGTAGCTAGTGAATTATGGAAGTTGGTCTCAGGTTTAATTGAAGTTTGTTGTCATCACTTAATCCATGAAATTTAACGGTATGGTTCCTAAAACTCTAACTATAAATTGATTGTGTAATTGTGTCTTAATCTCTGCAATGACTACGAATTAATTGATCATTAATTAAATACTAATTATAAGTCTTGAACCTATTGAGCCACACACGTAGGAAAACTTTAAATATTTGGTGAAAACTTGCAGAGATTTTGAAGGGAAATATATGAAATACCTTTCAAATTTTGTTTCCAAGAAAATAGTCTCCGTTGGTTCATTAGTTCAAGAACACATTGACCTGCACGATCATGAGGACATCATACAATGGCTTGACAAGTAGAAAAAAAAATTCAATTGTGTTTGTTTCATTTGGGAGTGATATATCACTACAACAAAATAGACCTACGACGATATTTTTTAAATGTCATTTTGAGTCACATGAATGTCACAGACATTTATTTGACATTTATAGCAAACATCATAAATTACGATGTCAGGAATTTTCCGACATTTACATTAATGTCGATAAATAAATAGTAACTTTTATATTGACTTTTTATCAAATGTCATCAGGAGTACAAAATCAATATAGTTGCATTGTTGCAACATGTAAAAAAGTGTCGGCAATCTACTCATCCTATCTACATATATATGCAAAATGTCGTTAAATCTTCTTTTGCCAATAGCTTTTTCTCTTTATATATTTGAAGGATGTTAATAATTCTTATCTAATATTAACACAATCATTCATATAATTTTGATACTACAATGTATACGCAAACAAAAGAGGCACGTACACATTATTTTTGAAAATCTTACAATACCATTCAATACTGGTTCTCAAATAATATAAATTTTTCCACTGTACATCTTCAGAACAAGCTATGCTAACTATAAATAAACTCCAATGCCGACTACAAAAATATTAATTCACAACAATTCACTCGATGAGCCTTCATATAAAGAGGCAACTGAATCTCTGTGGCGAGCTTTGCACAAAGTATTCTTTCTTTGACTCCAATTTTTATATATCAACTTGACATAAAACCAAACAATAAAAGAAAAAATTAGAAGTTAAAAATATAAGTTAACAAACACCAGCTAGCAAGCCACTTCTATAGAATTATATGACATATGATATCACATGCAAAGTTAGAATCCGTGCATCTTAAAAAACTTCCATCATACAAATGAAAATGTGAAGAATAGACTTACTTATCACAAAGAAAAATAAAAAAAATAAGAAACTTCAAGTCTTCGAATACGAGACACAAATGTATATATGTACCATAAAGTAAGAAAATGCACAAGGTGCTTGAACACATCTACATCTGTTTAGTTCAGTATTTTTGAGAGTGACAGACGCAAAAAAAAGTGATAGGGGCTCGCGTCGCTTTAAAAGCGAAGCGATGCACACGTTTCATTGAAGTGAAGCGCAATTCTTAAAAACATAAAGTAAACCTTGCAAAGAGACAATATAAATAATCAAAAAGTTCAATTTAAGAACTTAAAAGTGGGTACCACAAAATCCTCCATAAATCATAGGATAAGCAAAATCAAAATCACTAAATTACTAGAATCAACATCTTATTCTTGCACTCTAACTAAAATCAGCAACACCTTAATTATATTAAATTTAATAACAGAAATCAGTAACATTTCTAAGTTTAATATACTGAAATTAGCAAAGCAGCACCATTTCAAAATATAATAATTAAGTTTATAAATTGAAATACGCACAAAAATTAATAAATAAAGGTTGAATAAGAAGAATAAAATGACAAGTGCACAGATAATAGAGCACGACTTTGAATTGATAAGCACACAAATAATGAAATGATTTATAAACATACAGTGCAACAGTTACTGTTGAAGCATGTTGTGTACCGGATACTTCCTTGCATCATCCTTGATGACCTCACTTATATATTACCAACATGAGGCAAGAAATCACACACACTTGCAAACCCTGAAAAACATATTTTACTCTCAAGTGTGTAGCCACCTTCAGTTACTCTAAGGCGTAGAAGATCAAAACGGCGACATAACAAAGGACTAGATCCCAACATTGAATACATTATGTGTCCTTAGTATTTTTGTGTCTTTATTTATGTTATTCACTTGTAACTCCTACTCAGCTTATTTAGAGGCATCTCGTAAGACACTTTTGTAAATCATAAACCTTGTGTTTGTATTTGACTAGAGTTAGTCAAATTGGTTAGCTTTGTAAGAGAGTTAACAAAAAGGCTTGCAATATAGTTATTATAAGTAGGTGACGGATTAAGAGTTTAATTCCTAGGTTACAATAGGTTGTAATCTAAAGTTACTCGATTTAGTGAAGTTGAAATCTTATGAGTGTAGGTTGAGATTTTTAATCATGTGAGCTGGAAGTTTTCACGTAAATATTGTTGTGTCATTTATTACTATTTTGAGTCTTGTGGGAACTGATAGAGAACCAGGTTCTCTATACAGTTTGGTGGACTCTTAGTTTACATCAATTGGTATCAGGGCAGGTTCTTTCTATAAGGCTAACACTTAGAAATTATCTACATGACCGCTACACCAAATTTTGAATAAGGTCAATCAACCTACAGACCACCAAGATTCAATAAACAATACTATGGCTGGTAGAAGACAAGAATGCATGATTTATCATGGCTGAAGATTCATAGCTCTGGGATGTCATCTGTGATGGACCATTCATCCCTATGAAAACCATTGGTGAGACAACAATCACAGTCCCTAAGACAAGGAAGGAGCATAATGATGCCGATCGTAAATCCATTGAGAAACAATTTCGAGCAAAGAAGATCATCGTCTATGATATTGGACCAGACAAGTACAACTGAATCTCAGCTTGTCAATTTGCCAAGGAGATCTGGGAGGCTCTCCAAACTGCACATGAAGATACCACTCAAGTCAAGCAGTCAAAAATCGACATGCTTACTACTGAGTATGAACTTTTCAAGATGAAAGAGGATGAGTCCATTCAGGGCATTCATACTCGCTTTACTTCCATCATCAATGAGATTTATTCTCTAGGAGTGATTATCCCAAGGTATAAACTGGTCAAAAAATACTCAGAGTGTTACCTGGTTCCTGGGAAAGCAAAGTTAATGCTATAACGGAACCAAAAGATCTACAAAAGCTGACGATTGACGAATTCATTGGAATCTGGAAACTTACAAAATGAAGAAGAAGAAAGGTCATGAAAGAAGAGAACCCAAAAAGGAGAAGAACCTGGTTTTCAAGGCAAACAACAGTGACTCAAGTGGTGATGATGCTGACATAACCTATCTTACATGGAGATTTCAGAAAGTGGTTCGCAGAAATGGAGGCATTCTTAAAAAAGGCAGCTCTAGCAGAAACACAAACGCTATGATTACTGTCACAAATGCGGAAATCCAGGACATTTCATCAAAGATTGTCCTCGCTACAAGCAGGACCATGACAATCACAACACATACAAGACGGCTAAGAGGTACCTGGTCCCCGATAGGAAATTCAAGAAAAGAGATGCCATTGATAATGTTCTGAAATAAGCTCTTGCTGCATGGGGAGATTCCTCTAATGAATTTGAGGATGATGATAAACAAGGTGACACCTCCACGATGGCCGTTTAAAGCGAAACAACAGAATATGACTCCATATTTGCCCTGATGGAAAAATCTGATGAGGATGACGATGATGATGACGATGAGGTAAACTTTCTAGATTATTCTCTAAAGAAGTTGATATCTTTAGCTAATGTCTTAATTTATCCTTACCACAATCTTATTAATGACAAAAATACTTTAACTAAGGAAATAAGAGAAATAAAATATTAGAGAGATGATTTATTGGTCATAGTTGTTGATTTGAAAGAAAAACTAGAGGAGATAACGAAAGAAAAAGATGTTCTAACTGAGATAATTGGAGAGATCGAGCATGAAAGAGATGACCTGCTGGTAGTAGTCATGGATCTGAAGGAGGCAGTAGAGGATTTAGAAAGGGAAAATAATTATGTAAAAACTTCAATGGAAAATTGCATTAACTCTTCAAAAGGAAAGGGAATGGCGAGTGAGGGACACCTTAAGCTTGAAAATGAACTCAAAAAGGCAAATTGATCCTTTGTGCTGAACTTGAAAGAAGTAGACAACTTCAGTAAAATCTAAGCAGGGTTAAAAATGACCTAGATAAATCTCTAAAGTGTACTTGGTCCTATGACACAATCACTTCCATGGATCAAAGTAATGGGGGAAAGGCAGGGAATTGTGTTCCAAAAAGAAAAGGCTCCCCCACAACCTACATAGCAAGTATGTTACTCTGCCTGATAACTGCTTTGCACCCATTATGGTAATACTGGTCATTTCAAAGATTCTTGTAAAGCAAGGTATTAATCCCAACAGAAAAATAAAGTTTTAGTCGAAAAAGTATCTACTGCTAAAGAACCCGGTTCTCTTAAAAAGAATTGTATGATGCCTTATTGGACAAAAAAATTTTAATTCGTCCCTTTCCTCATAACAAAGGACCCAAACTTGTTTGGGTTCCTAAGTCTAATCTCTGATTTTCTTGTGCAGGCAGTGGTGAAAGGAAATAGACAAAGATGGTACATGGACAATGGTTTATCTAAACATATGACTAGAAATACTGATGATTTCTTTTAACTCAAAGCCATGCAATGTGGGAGTGTGTCCTTTGAAAATGGCAAAATGGGATATATTCTGAGAGTTGGAAAAATTGGGAAGACAGTCACTCATTCAATTGAAAATGTGTATTATGTGAATGGTTTGAAATACAGCCTACTGAGTGTCTCTTAAATATACGACAAAAAAGTCTTGCACAGTCACCAATCTTATAACTGGTGAAGTGGTTCTAGTGGAAAAAAGATTTAAAAACATCTATGTTGCAGACTTTGAGTCTCTGAACAGTGGTTATCTTACATGTTTGTGTGCTATTGATGATGATGTTGAACTGTAGGACAGAAGATTGGACATGCAAGCTTCTCTCTATAGAACAAGCTAATTGAGAAGGACCTAGTTTGTGGGCTGCCGAAATCAAATTTCAAAGATCATAAGGTGTGTGATACATGTGTGAAAGGGAAGCAAGTCAGATCCTCCTTCAAGCCAAAGAAGGAAGTAAGAACCTCAAGGCCACTGGATCTTCTCCATATTGATCTGTGTGGACCTTTGAAGATGCCCAGTAGAGGAGGAAATAATTAAATCTTCATTATTATTGATGACTATTCCAGATTCACATGGACCTTGTTCCTTAGAACTAAGGATGAAACCTTTCTAGTCTTTTCTACCTTTGTAAAGCAGATTCAAGTGTAGATGAGCCATAATGTTGTGAGCATAAGATCTGATCATGGTACCAAGTTTGACAATGCAAAATTTGATGAATTCTGTGCTGAAAATGGTATAAGTCATAATTTTTTGGCTCCCAGAACACCCCAACAAAATGGTGTTGTGAAGAGGAAAAATAGGACTCTTGAAGATATGACAAAGACGATGCTAATTGACAGTGGCGTACCAAAGTGCTTTTGGGCTGAGGCAATGAACACTGCCTGCTATCAGATAAACATGTGCATGATCAGGTCCCTCCAAAACAAGACCCCATATGAATTGCTAAATGAGAGAAAACTAAAGCTGACTTACTTGAGAGCATTTGGTTTCAAATATTTTGTTATCAATAATGGTAAGGAAGTGTTTGGAATATTTGATTCTAAAAGTGATGAAGGAATTTTTCTTGATTATTCTTCACAAAGTAAACTATACAAGGTGTACAAGAAAATGAATCAATATTTAAAGGAAAGTGTGCATGTAATCTTTGATGAATCATACCATTCAAGTGGGGAGGATTCGCATGACAAGAATGAACAAGATGGAGATTATTCAAAGGTCCCTGGAGAGGTCATTGATATGGAGAACGGGAAGGAAAATCTGATGAGTCAGGTCAAAGAGTCTAGTAAAGAAGATGCAGCATAACCTCTAGCTGATTCGGAGGAACCTGGTCCCTCCATCACAACAACTAAAGTTGAAAATAGTGTTGCTGATTCTGTACTAGGCACCCCAGATGTAGAGCAGAGAAGTGGCACTCACACTTCCATGGATTCCAATGATGGGTCTCACATGGCGGAACCTGGTCCCTTACATCCTGAGACTCAGGTGTTTAACTGGAAGCACAAAAGCTTACATCCTCTCTAAAATATAATCACTCCTCTAGATTCAGGAATTCAAATTAGATCAAAGACAAGAAACATGTTTGCTTTCTTGGCTTTTTTGTCTCAAATTGAGCCGAAAAATATGAAGGAAGCATTAAAAGATGCTGACTAGATTGCTGCTATGTAAGAAGAGCTCCATCAATTTGAGAGAAACAGTGTGTGACACCTAGTTCCTCGACCTTCAGATAGAATAATTATTGGAACTAGTTGAGTTTTCAGAAACAAGCTTGATGAGTTTGGAAATACAACAAGAAATAAAGCCAGACTGATGGTTCAAGACTATAATCAAGAGGAAGGAATTGATTATGATGAAATATTTGCTCCAGTTTCAAGAATGGAAGCCATCAGAATTCTTATTGCTTTTACATATCATATAGAATTTAAATTGTTCCAAATGGACATTAAGAGTGCATTTCCGAATGGATATTTGTGGGAAGAAGTTTTGTCAAACTACCACCTGGTTTTGAATGCCATAAGCATCCTGAACATGTCTTCAAGCTTGACAAGGCCTTATATGGATTAAAGCAGGTCCCTCGTGCATGTTATGAAAGATTGTCCAGGTTCCTTCTGGAGAAAGGCTTCACTAAAAGGAAAATTGACAACACTCCCTTTCTAAAGAAAAGAGGAAGGAACTTGCTAATTGTGCAGGTCTATATTGATGATATCATCTTTAGTGCAACAAATAATTCTTTGTGTGAGGATTTTTCCAAGCTTATGGGAAGCGAGTTTGAGATGAGTATGATGGGAGAAAACTTATTCCTAGGGCTGCAAGTTAAGAAAACCTCTAAAGGAATGATGATAAGTCATCAGAAATACATTAATGAAATCCTGAAGAGGTTTGAGATGGAAAGTTTAAGACCATTGATACGCCTATTGCTACTGCTACTCGTCTAGACATCAACGAACCTGCTTCCCTTGTAAATAATACCATGTATCGGGGTATCATTGGTTCTCTCTTGTACCCAACATCCAACAGACCTGACATTGTGTTCAGTATTGGGTTGTGTGCTAGATTCCAAATCAAGTCCTAAAGAATCTCAGTTGAAAGCTGGTAAAAGAATTCTGAGATATCTCAAAGGAATGCACTACATGGTTCTCTATTATCCTTCAGGAGATAATTTTGACTTAATTGGGTATGCTGATACTGATTATGTTGGTTATCTGGTGGATATGAAGAGCACATCTAGCATGTCACTTTTTTTGGGATCATGCTTGATTTCATGGGGTACAAAAAAACAAAGTTATATGGCCCTCTCCACTGCACAAGCTGAATATGTAGCAACTACCTCATGTTATGCTCAACTGCTGTGGATCAAGTAAAAATTAGAAGATTTTGGTGTATTCACTGACTGTATGTCACTGCTGGGTTACAATAAAAGTTCTCTCAATATGGCAAACAACCCGGTTCAGCATAAGAGGATAAAGCATAATGATGTGCGACACCATTTTCTGAGGGACAATGTTAAAAATGGTCTCATCAATATTAAGTTCTGCAAAATAGAGGACCAGGTAGCTGATATCTTCACCAAAGCACTGAGTAGAGAGGATTTTGAAAAGAATCGACTAGAGTTGGGCTTGATTAAATTGAACCGAGAACCTGGTCCCTTGATGACCGGCTATGAAATAATGGTAAGGTGAATTACTAAAAAGTATTTTCTGGCAACTTCTAACTCAATTCTATATTGTTATAGGTAAATACGCATGGTGTCTACAGAACAAATAAGCAGCAAATGACAATGCAGTTTGTTAGAAGGATGGTACTCATATTTGCAAAATTAGTAAGGGAACCTAGTTCCCATGACTCAGGTTAGTTGTTTATCTTACACTCATATGCATTTTGAACTACCAGTGTGCCACATCATTCATTGTCTTCACCCTTTCCCATATCTCTTAAACTCAAAAGTCATACCCGTTATAAACATATTCGTCTACCATTCCATCATATCCATTTGTAATCGGTCCTTTCATTCCCTCTAAGTAACTCTAAAAGACAAGTCTTTCTCATAACTGTCTATATCAAAGCCATCAAACTATTTTTTTCTCTCTGAAAACCCTCTCTTCTGTGTACTCACTCTAAAATTTTCACCATGTCTTTACAGCAATTAGAGTCTCCAGAGGCCACCACTGAAATCCATATTGTTTCTTTATCTCATGAAGCACAACCATCAAGATCGGAGCCTCAATCTTCACCTACCTAAACCCCTACTTCCAACCAACCACCACCCACTATTTCCTTCCCTACTCCATTGAGGTCTGGTTCCCATTGTAGCCAGAAAAACTAAACTCCTAAGAAGGTTGTTTCTTCGACCTCTCCCTCTGCTACAACAAAAAAAATATGAGTAGAAGGACTGGTGGAAAGGGAATAAGGTACAGAGGTTTCGAGTCAGCGGGTTGAGGAAGAAAGTGTGGACCAAGTGGCTGTCACTTGTCTTGGTGAAGATGTGTTAGCATCTAGTGTATCTAACACCCCCTCTATTCAAAGTTTTGATCTAAATGTCCTATCTTCATCAGGTAATGCTCCACTCACTCTTACTAATTCTGCATTGTTGGAAAATATGGGTGAGAAATGAGCTATTGAAAATATGTTAACTATTCTTGTTGAAGGGAGTCCAGTTGGGGAATCTGTGTCTGGTTGTGTGAGTGTTGGGGTTTGGTTGGAAGAACAAGGGAATGGGGATGGAAATGGGGAAATGGTACCTCAAGGTGACTTGGCACCAGTCAGTACTACATGGGATCCAACAAAGGGACTTGGTCCCTCTTCCCAAGAGGAGTTCTCTACTTCTAGGTAGGATGAAACTCCATGCTCCACTAAATAGCCCTGGATAATACTGAACCTCCTCATTCCCCTCACCTTGATGCAGCCCCTTTAGACTTTGTGTATCCTGAAATGAAGTTACTATCTAAAGAAGAAGGAGATAAAAGTGAGGATAACTATGACAATGTGTCTGTAGCCAAGTTCATCGCTGCTAGGAGTGGGGGCACAACTTCTCAAAAGTTTGTTCTTAAGAGACCCACTACTAGGTAGCAGAAACAGGCTGCCATTGAAAATGTTTTAAAGGAAAACAAGGAGAAAATTAGAGAATAAGGTTGGTGAAGAGTATATTAATTGATGAGACGGATCTTCCTTCGGCCAATGTTGTAGACGTTAAGGATGAAGAGGTGAATGAGGAAGTTGCTTCCCATGTTTATAAATCCTCTATGAAGAGTGTGGCTGTGAAACAAAAGAAGGTATCATTTGTAAAGGTTCTGGAAGCTAGTGGTGAGAAAAGTGCTGAGAAAAAGGAGTCTGGTGAGAAGGAAAAGCCTAGTGGGAAAGAAAAAGGTATTGGGAAAAAGAAGTCTCATAAGAGAAAACCAAGCGGCAGTGAGGAGCCTGGTTCCTCAAAGAGGAATAGAGTTGATGTGTCTGAGATTTAAATAAAAGCAAAGGCGAAGTAGCAAAAAGTGCGATGTGGCAGAGTTTTTGATACTGACATTCTAGACAAGTCAGGCATGAGGAAGTTGGTTGAAATCTGCAAATTAAAAAGGTGGACTCACCTATTTACTATTCATAATCCAAAGGTCTATGAGGAGGAAGTTCACAGTTTCTATGCTAATCTGTTCACTGTGGAGGGCAACACCATCTGCTTGAAGGTAAATAGGTAGATTTTGTAATTGATGAGGCTGTGTTGGGAGATATTCTTGAGGTGCCTATTGAGGGGCTCTCAACTGTTGAGGGGACCTGTTCCCCAAGTTTTAGGAAGCTTATTCTAAAGCCTCGGGCTGTTCAGCAAGGGAAACGAGTGCATAAGAACTGCATCTAAAATACCAACTCATGTTTTAGATGATGAACAATGTTCTGCTACCTCGAGCTGAAAGAAGAACTATTACATCGATAGCGGACCTGGTTCTTTTAGAGGCATTGGACTGATACACTGATATCCATTTGCCCGGGATTCTGATTGAACATATAAAGAAGATGGCAAACTTCAAGGATGAGAACCATGGTTGCCATATAGGTTCCTACTTATACAAGATTTTGAACATTTTAAAGTTCCTTTGGGGAGAGCAGTTGTGGGAAATCGTAAGCAAATGTTCTTAATGAACACCTTAGAGGAGTATGAGTGTATTAATAAAAATGGGGGAGTTGACAACATTTCTACAATCTCTCAGTTGATCAAAGCTCAGAGTGTTTCTAACAAAGAGATAAGGAGGCTGAGGGCCCAGAATGCCATTCTTGAGAGAAAGCTCATTCAAGCCAGCACAGAACCTAGTTCTAGCAATGCTCAAGGTGCAGAAGTTACCCGCTTGATGTTTGACAATACAGAGCTGAGGAAACGGGTGGTGAACCTGAAAGAGGAGCTTATCAATGAGTAGAGGTCTACTAATGTTCGTGTGGATGGCCTCCTCAAGGCTCTTGCTCCTTCATCTTTCCTTTCCTCTTCCAGTGCCCCATAAGTTGTCCCTTTGTTAGTGTCCACTTTGTCAGTACCTGCCCTACTCTATAGTGTCTTGTTTTGATATCTTTTCCCTATAATTTTGTTACTTTAGTAATATTTATTTTGTGGATGTTTTGTAATGATGGTACTACCATTTATTTTTCTTCTCCTAAAAATTAATGAGCATCTTAGTCCTTTTTATATGCATGTTATACTCTTGTGTCCTGTTCTTAGCTATGTTGCGTGCACACAAGTGGCATGAGTTAATTTTGCTGGACATATTTTTGTGTTTACTTGTAAAAAAAAATTTTATGATGCCAAAAGGGAGGCAGAAAATTAAAGGGGAGAAACAGGTTCTTAGGGGGAATATGGCTATTCTGTAGAGAAAACAACATGGATCTGGTTCTCAGGGGGATATTAATTCTAAGTTTGTCAACATCAAAAAGGGGAAATTGATAAGTTATTTACCTTTTTGTTTTGATGATTTAACAAATTTCATATGAGAACCACATAGAGAACTTGTTACGAAGTATCTTTTTGCTCAGAACAACAAGTCAATTATCTGGCACAAGTTCCAATGAAATAAGCTAAGGGGACAAATGGATATCAGTTCTATCAGTCATAGTACGAGTCAACTATTTATAGTTGTTAAAGCTGCTACATTGCACACACAACAGTGCAACAGTTACTGTTGAAGTATGTTGTGTACCAGAGACTTCCTTGCATCATTCTTGATGACCTCACTTATATATTATCAACATGAGGCAAGAGATTACACTCACTTGCAAACCCTAAAAACATATTTTACTCTCATGTGTGTAGCCGCCTTCAGTTACTCTAAGGCATAGAAGATCAAAACAACAACATAACGAAGGACCAGATCTCAGCATTGAATACATTGTGTGTCCTTAATATTTTTGTGTCTTTGTTTATGTTATTCACTTGTGACTCCTGCTTAGCTTATTTAGGAGCATCTCGTAGGACACTTTTGTCAATCATAAATCTCCTATTTATGTTTGACTAGAGTTAGTCAAAGTGATTATCTTTGTAATAGAGTTATTACAAAGAGGCTTGCAACATAGTTATTGTAAGTAGGTGAGGAATTAAGAGTTTAATTCCTATGTTACAATAGGTTGTAATCTAAAGTTGCTTGGTTTAGTGAAGTTAAAATTCTACGAGTGTAGGTCGTGATTTTTAATCCTGTGAGCTGGGAGTTTTCCACGTAATTATTATTGTATCATTTACTTACTGTTGTTTGTTCTGTGGGAACTGATAGAGAACTAGAATCTCTAGACAGTTTGGTGGACTCTTAGTTGACATCAATATTTATATTAATTGAAATGCAGATGACATAACGAGTCTAACATGTTTTAACGGTAATTTGTGGTTATTTAAGTTTTGAGTAATCGAGCTATACTCTAAAGTTGGTTTTAGGTAATACGGATTGAAGTTACAAAAATATTTATCTCACCTCTCTTTCTTGCCTCTCTTTATTAGTAGTAGGCTAGTTACTTTCTTCCTCGTTTTTCTTCCGGATTTTTCTACATAGAGATATAATGGATAAAACTAATTTAAGGGTAATTATGTTAGGCTTCTTTTGAGTAACCGAACTAAATGATAATGTTAATTTTAGTTAATATACAATCACATCAGAGAAAGGGATTCGTGGTAGGTACTGGCCAATTCTACCGAATGTGTTTCAGAGTTTTGTTTCAGTTTTATGTGGAGGAGATCACAAGCCGAATGGAATTCCTAATCAGTTTGACCACTCATGCTAAAGGGGAAAATGAAGTTGGAAAGTTGGCAGAAACATAAAGAGGGAAACATGTGACACACAGGAAAATTTCACATTGACAAAACACGATAGAGATCTGTGTATATAAATATATAAATAAATATTAAATCCTTATATGACACGTTTTAAAATTGTGCGGGCTAGGTCAAAGGCGAACAATATCACTAATGGACTAATCTGTTATATATGATATCAGATCTATTGTGCGTGCAACCTTGAACGATAATGAAGCAAAACCTCATTGATCAACTGAGTTTATATATATATAGTGTATTTCGTAATTCGTTAAAGATATAAAGTGTATTTTGTATTCTCGTCAGAAATTTGGCCGGATTTGACTGTATTCTTCATTTTTAGTGTAAATACAATGTATTTTTAAAAGGATTTGAATGTATTCTTATTTTTAGGGTAAATACAGTGGTATTTGTATTTCGCCGGAGATCCGACTAGGTTCGATTGTATTCTTCCTTTTAAATACAATGTATTTTGTTTTGTGCCGGAGATTTGACTGTATTCTTCATTTCGTCATTCTTATCGTGTAAAATACATTCAAATACAGTGAAATACATTCAACCTTGCGATATCAAATAATATTGGATACAACTGAACAGCGTATTCAAATATACACAAAAAAAATAAATTAAAAATTAATACAGTTGAACAGTGTATTCGAACACACTCAAATACAACCAATTGTCCAAAATTAGCTACGAAATGTAAATACATAAAATGTAGCTATGAATTGTTAAAAGTTCTTTAAAAGATAGTCATTTCTGAAAGTTCTCTAAAACTAAATAATGAATCCAACCCGAAACAATTGGGCAGGAGGACCTGTCAAATGACATTTCCTATTTCACAACTTGTACATATACTTAATGGAGAAAAATGGCACAACTGCAAGATAACCTGTTTAAGGCTAGACATTTAGGTTACTGCTATCTGATTGTCTCCAATTGTCGTTTCTCTTAAAAATGACACTCCCATTAGTCCGATATGCCATTTTTGTTACACCTTAAAATAATTCGAAGCATTAAAGTAAAATTTCTTTTTAAAGAAAGAGCATGATTTATTTCATATATAGAAGAATATTTGTTCTCGTGTAAGGGAATCATCATGCTGGCTATTGGCAAAATAAGTAAATCTATATTACTACTATGGTATCTTTTCCAATTCAATCAGTTGTAAAACATTACACTTTGTATCAAGTATGCCAAGCAACAAACTATGTCATTTTATGTAAGAGCACGTTAGTAACGACAAAATATGAATGTGAAAAAGTTAATTAATTAAGGAAAACCTTCTCATTAAATGGAATAAAATTGTAAATTGACTTGAAGTGACTGTAAATAACACCGATGGCCCTACAACAAGAATAAACTATGTTCCCACACAAGGCTGCTGGTACAACACTTTACTTTGGCTTTTTCATGAATCACTAGGCAAATGAGATTCATGGTATAGGGCAGTCTGGTGTACAAAGCATTTTGCATTCACACAGGGTCCGAAGAAGGGCCGCACCCTAACCAAGATATCAATGCAATAATATCACCATGTAAACTAGCTTACAACGAAGATCAGCAAGCAGAGGCAGAACCAATGTCGCGCCCCTTTTTCTCGCGAAATCGGGTTTCGATACGTGACAACTCTTTTAAGAAAGTTGTTAAAAGAGAGAGTCTCCACCTAACGGGTTTGAGGTGCGTTAGAGCACCTATTTGCAAGTAACTCTAGTTTAACCAATTTGCGTCACCAAAGATTGGATAAAGGCTCAAATTACCTCGAGGGGAAGGTGTTAGGCGTTCCTCGAGATCCACAACTGTGGGTCCTGACCGAACTTGAATTATATGAATTAGTCCAAAACAACAGGGAAAGACAAGAAGTTCGGCAATTATTATTAAAAATCTACTAACAAATAAAACAATTGATTTTAAGACATGATCGGGGGGGGGGGGATCCTAAGTTTTTTAGCCTAAAGGATCACCCCGCGCAACATAAATAATACTTCGTAACTCCCTCGAAATTGGGTGTTACTCGTATTATTCAACGGGCACAGACTATCATCTCCTGCTATCCGATTACTATCTTTAAGTTGCTACCTAAAGCGTACTAATTGATTCTAAGTTGTACCTTATGCGTGCGCTACCCCTCCCATGCCTATGGTCCAGGAGGCGTTTGGATCTCTATTTTGGGTGGTTCTAGACTTAACTTAGGTTGCTGAAAATGAGAAAACTAGACGACATATAAAACAAGTTGGACTTCATGTAAAAGCAATTAAGGACTCATGTTCCACAAACAAATTAGGCATTTTGACAATTTCAAAATTGAGACAAGTTAAAGTCATTAAGCCCTATAAATATGATTTCTATGTGACCTTCAAATTCAAACATACAGACAGTTTGATATGCAATGTGTTATTTTAGAGGAATGCTTTCCGAATAATTATATATTTTAGGGAATATGGAATTGCGTACTGATTACTAAAATTACAAATTATAAGTGTTTAAACCTATAGACAGGATATCTAGGTGCAGTAGTTGGCGGTGATTAGTAGTGATAGCCATGGAAGACATTCTGAATTACTCAGTTTGATCCTATATGCATGCTTTCTAACAGTGGCAATGAAACAGTGTTGAAAGTTAATATTAGCACTTAAAAAACGAGTGGGATTACCCTATAGGCAGGATTTCTAAAATTAGCGGTTGAACTGGCATGTCTCCAAAGTGAATAATAACAACACATTAACCAATTAAAACCCTATAGGCATGATTTCTAAAATGTAGATTTGTAGAACATAAGCTAACATGACCCTATGGTCATAGTGTCTAATGGATATGCTGTAATGCAGATTGAAACATTGGTCACTTTATTTCCTATAGGCATGGTATATAACAAACATGTAGAAGCAGAATGTGTTAAACGAATTAAACACCTATAGACAGGATTTCTACTCGTTCATGCAAATATTAGAATAGACCTATTTTCCCAATTTTACTAACACCTCAATTGTTATTATAATATTATTACAAACCCAATGAGGGAAATAAATTACAGAATTATAAAATAGCTACAGTGGGCTTAAGGTAGGCCCAAAGTATACATGACCGGGTCATGCCTTCAATCTCAAGTCCACATAGTTTCACAATAGTCCAGAAAATATTCTTCATAGCCAAAGACCAGTAGCTATCAAAGATTTAGAAAACAACCATGTACACAAGTCCAGCGGCTCATCCAGTAGGTAGAAAGGGGAAAAGTTGAGCAATGAGGAAAAATGGCAAAGAACCTTGGACCCTAGTGCGTCAGAGTTCCCAAGAGCTTCAAGAACCCATGGCAGTGCTCACACTAGGGAGGTTAATAGAAGAGATTCAGGGATAGTGCACGAAATCTTAAGTATAGTTTGACTTGAGAAGTGATTATAGGCTCTCCTTGATCCGAATGTTATCTTGAAAACATCCATAGCCTACCAATGAAAATATCCCTAGTCAACCTTTTTGAGCCATATCTTTTTTTCTTTCAAAGACCATGATTCAAGCCTTTACCCATTCTAAAAAGGCCCTCTCTTGGCATCCGATATTTTCTTAGCACAAGGCAAAAGCATAAGTTTGGGGGGAGAGACGAGAAATGCAACAAAGTGGTAAAAGGTACAAAATAAAGAAAAGTAAAGGCATAAAGAAAAAGAAAGAAAATCAAAAAGTCAAAAAAGAATGAACAATGTAGGACAAATGAAGGGATTCAATAAAATTAAAGAGATGAAAGGTGTGGAAATATTAGAAAGGAGAAAGAGGTTTGAAATGAACAAGAAAGAGTGACAGTGTGTCTCTCTAACCCCTAAGAAAGAAGTAAATGATTCAAAAAGTCAAGAGAATGTGTGCCAAAATAAAGCAAATGAAGTGCTTAAGGGAAGATGGAACCTACTTAGACCAAATATTTCCTACCTTGAATCAAAAGCCTTCACTATATCTCCACAAAAGCCCTATATGATCTTCAGTTGAATGAAGCTTATATTAGTGGTGACTCACATAAGGGGCAAGCTTATGGTACTTAGAGCCAGATTTGTGACCTTTCTTTGAGAGGGATGAGTGTGTTTTCCACAATCCTCATTGTGACTGCTACAACCTAAAAGTGAGGTTTGCTTATGGAGAGTTGAGAATGTATGAGTTTGGGTTCCACAATGACCAAAGTAGTAGAAAGATTTTCCTTGATGAGTTGAGTCCAATCTTGATGCTCTTGTGTCACACTAAAACCATGGTGCTTAAAAGGTTGAATGTTGTTAATGATTCATTTGATTTGAGGGCAATCGTTAGTCCCAATTGATGCTAGATGAGGTTACTTTAGGTTAGCTGAATTTTCTTGGGTTTATTTCTAAGGATGTGGGAATTACTTTGTTTGCTTGAGGACAAGCAAAAACATAAGTTTGGGGGAGTTGATAACTAGGGATTCTAATCTATTTTATACTCCTTTTTGCTTGAGTTTTGGACTAAAAAAGCATACAAGTAATCCCGAAAGCTTACATGTTGTGTTTGTTTGCAGGATTTGATAAAAAAAATGACAAATAGTCAAAACCAGCTCAAAAAGGAGTGAAACCTGCACAAGTACCAAGAGCAAGTCAAGGCACTGTTGTAGCATAAAATCCACTGTAGCTGCAATAGACCCACCGTGGCCGTATTTCATTTAGTGTAGTCCGCGATGGAAAAGATCAGAAAGATGCACTTTTGGAATCTCAAGCACTGCGGTCCGCAGTAGATTCTTCGCGGCCGCAGTAGCCTCTTTACGGCCGCAATCCATTTTATGTGGTCCGCGGAGAGGGGATTCAAAGAGCTGGGAGTTTTGAAGTTGGAAGCCATTGCGGTCCGCGGTCCATTTTGTGTGGACCGCAGTGAAGCCATCACGGCGGCAGTGCATTTTATGCGGACCGCGGTGGCCAGATTCAGAGACTGAGCAATGGAGCTAAAAAGCCTCACCACGGCCGCGGTGCATTTTCTGCGGTCTGCGGTACCTCCGTCAGGGTATTTTTGTCCCGAAAATTTGGCCTTGTATAATATTTATTTTTCATATTTTTAGGTTATCTTTATTTTAGCAGAGCGCGTGAACGGTGGTTTTAGTCCATTTTGAGTAATTTGTAGCTAGTTTAACACTGAATCTTCAATTCTTGGTTTATAATCATATTATATGGGTTATTTTTCATCTATTTATCTGATTTTTTCCATTATTATGAGTAGCTAGACCCATTAGCTAGGGTTGTGGCTCAATCCTAGTGTGGGTATTTGATGGGTCTTTTATTTTAAGGCTTAGATGTTTATGGGTAGTTGATATTTGGACTGATTTGTGTTTTCATGTTTAATTAGTGGTTGCAAACACTAATTTATGCCTTTTTGACTTGGGCTTTTCTTGAGAAAAAGAGCCCGAGTCTAGAAAAATCAGTCCAACAAGGAATTGGGGTGTATTCAAGAAATTGATAGCCCCAATTAAAAGGTTAAACCTAGAGATAGTAATACCCAACTTTAGCCTATATTGCTTGAACAATTATGACACCCAATTGGTCTTGATAAAGTCATAGGGCAAAGTCACTCATGCTACCGAGAGGTAGAGAGTGATTAGTTCCGTGCATTGGCTATATCGCACTCTCCAACATAACGACTTTGTCTTAGGCTTTAGAACCCGTCAAGTATTCACCTAGGAGAAAGTCACTTCCCTAGTGCCTTTTTAACCATTTAGAAAATCTTACAAGCATTCATACTTAGTTTAATTTCGCATATCATTAGCATAAAATTAGAATTAACAAATAAACAAATATGATTGGAAGTGTAATTAAGAGCACTATGCACTACTAGTTTAGATATGAATCCAAATCCCAAACATTCTAGCTCCTTGTGGCTTCGATCCTGACCTTCTCGAGAAAAAGCTACATCGACCGCTCTTGCCACTTTTTAGTGGTGTAGGGTTGGCACCGATCACTATTCTGAACTCCTTATTCTTAGACTGCTAAAAGCCAAGGCTATCAAGGTTCTTATTACAGACCTCTCTAGTGTGAGCACTGCTCAGGATCCATTTGCGGCCTTTGTGAACTCTTACACACTAGGAGTTGAGGTCCTATAGTCACTCCCTCTACTAATGAAATAGACAATCTTTCAGGGCAAGTTCTAGACAAATGGCACGGGACTTGGATTTGTAATTCCAATTCTCACGACACAAGCAATAGGATTGCTAAAGAGACAGAGTCGGGAGCCCACAACAAACTTACCTAAGATTTGAGTAACACAACTGGTCCCAAAAAACCATTTGATGATTATCGGCCAACACAAGAGTCTCAAGGTCACAACTGTCACCATCCTATACACACCAATTTGTTTTTAACCATAAGATCAACGACAAATATGTTAGGCCTAAGTGAAGCTTTGCTTGAGGCACTATTACTCATTAGCTACTATTTAGACAAAAACAAAAAAGAAAAACAGACTCAAACTCTTAAGAAGGTTGTGATGTCATCCAGCATCGGGAAGAGCCACCCAGTTCACACAAATTCCACCTTTGGAAAGTACCGTGGCATTAAGAAAACCAAAGGCTTATTACACGCAAAACTCAAAATAAGAAGCTACGAAAATGAAGTAAGAAACTATGAAAGAAAATGCGAAAAGTAAAATGAATATGTACAATAGGGGATTTAGACGAATATACATAAGAGGAAATGAATATATACATAAGAAAATAACTTTATATACAGATCAAAGTTGCAAAGTACGAAAAATGAAAAAACTGGTAGAAGTTATATACATACCAAAAGTGAAAAAACATAATTAAATTAAAATAGTATCATATTTACAACCTAATATAATCAAAATAGGGCTACCCCCTCAAATGAAAGCTAGCGTTGTCCTCAATGCTAACTAACCAAAAAATAGCTCAAGAAAAGATAGAGAGTAAAGAGAAACTCCCTATTGGCCCTCCGTCTGCATGGGATCATGAGCCTGGGTCCCTGGGTCCTGTGACTGCTCGGGAACCTATGACTGGATCCCGGTATCCTATGCCTACACTGGGACCTGAGTCTGCTCTGGGGCCTAAGGCTGGCTAGAGGAACCTCCCTGCGGGTCCTCCAACTCAATCACTGCATCATCAGCTCGGGGGATCACTCTCCTCGTCTTCGGTGCCCTCTCCATCTCCTACTCCTGCTCTGGCTCAGTCTGAGTTGCTGGAGGCTACTCAAGCAACAACAGCTCAAATGGCAAATGATCAGCAGCCTACATCTTTTCCACTTTTACCCTCAACTCCTTCACAGACTCCTTTGACGCTTGAGTCTTTATTAGCTTCTTTGTTTCCTTAGTAAGGTCCTTCAATGCTTTCCCATGAGTAGCTACAGCCTCCTATTCCAACCGCTAGTTCTTCAGGATCTTCTTCTAGTTGTCTAGAAGCACCTTGGGGTGGAGGCCGATACCTGTGGCTGTGGGGGTACAAATTGGGCTACCACCAAGCTAGAAAGCACACACAGCTTAGAAGTAGCTACCTACATCCAGTTGTTGATACTGGCAAGGGTTTGGCTCAAACGGAGGCAATCAAAGGGTAGGCTATAGATGAGGGAATATCTAGAGTAGTGGAAGTAGTGGGTCTTGGGGCAATATCTGGTATAGCAGAGGGAGGCTGAGCAGAAGGGACTACTACTACTGGTTCTTCAGACTGGTCAGTAGAAGCAGTGGCTTTGCCTTTAGGATCTTTGCCTTTGGGGTTGTCATCACCCTTAAGGTTGTACCAAGAGAAAGACATCTTTGGTTTCACCTTCACATCAAACTTCCTTTTCTCCACCTCCTGGTCCTCAAAGTACATGGTCAGGAAATTTAGGATAGGGTAGGATCTATCACTTTCATTTATCACCCTTGTGATCACCCTAGACATAACATTCCCGATGTTGATCTGGTACCTCTCCATGATAGAAACCACCAATATAGCCCGGGAGATAGGTAGAGAGTTTTCATGAGTAGTAGGGTCCAGCCTGCTGCATACTAAAGTCTCCCACCCCTTTGCCTCGAAGTTTAGAGTTCTCCTCAAAATTTGGACTCCTAATGTCAACCATGCTGGGGTAGTACCTGGGATTGCCAAGTAATCTGCCAACAATGGACGGGATGCTTCATCCAATGCTACCTTTTCAAAGTATTGTCGCGCCCCATTTTTTCCACCGCGGAGGAAGTCCGAGTTCCGATGTTCATAGGGGGTAATAACTCATTTCCTTTTAGGAATTTGGGTTTTTGAAGAGTCGCCACCTAACGGATTATGGTGCGTTAGGGAACCTAGAGCGATTAACTCTTGGATTGGTTTGCATTATCAGAGATTTTGGCTAAGGTCTCAAAATAACCTTGAGGGAAAGGTGTTAGGCATCCCTCTCGGTCCACAACGGTGGGTCCTGACCGAACTTATACTTATGAACTAGTCCTTTAACACATAATTACAAATAAGAGTAGGTTTGGACATTACATGACTCAAACAATGAGATGAAGGAAAGACTTGAACAATTGTGTACATATAGGAAAGTAAAGTTTAAGCAAAGGGAATTTGGGAAGGAGGGGTCCTAGGTTGGTTAGCCTACAGGATCACCCCACACAATCTCCGGTAAACACTCTTCAATGAGGGGCTACACGTGACATTAGCGCATAGTCATCATATCATGTTCTACCCAAGTCCCTCCCCTTGGTAATAGCCTAAAGCATTCTAGTAACATCGACAATGTCTTATGCGTGCACTACTCGTCCCTTCCTCGTGACCTTGGATGTATTTTAGGACCTCTATTCTTTGGACAATTCTAGACTTTCCTAAGGTCTTAAACTGATAAAAATCTAGGCATCAATCAAGAACAGTTAGGACTGCATTTAAAGAAACAAGTTATAGGCTCCCAGTTACCTCCTGAATCATAACAAATAAGTGCACGTCTTCAAACAACATTCAAATACTTAAGAGAAAATCCTAGAACATGATATCTAGGTGAGCAGGGGTTATACAGTGTTAAATTAGGACAATATGTGAAAGATCCTATTTAACTTGCCTACTTATTAAACCTGTTAAATCTGGACAGCTTTATGTAGCAAAAATACAGTTTCAGAGTTGTAGAATTTAAAATAGTCCTATAGCCAGAACAGTGATGTCCTAAGAGCATGAAAACTATGTTGATGTAGTAAAACAGTTAACAGCTTTTTAAATGGACTCTTGAATTCCTATAGGCATGCTATCTAGTGATAGTAAATTAAGGCAGTGCTTAAAAAAATTCATTTAAGGAAACGAACAATTGATTAGGCCAGTTTCAAAGTGAACTAACATGAATTAAACCGACTTGTTTAAACTAAGCTAATTTTAAGTTCTATAAGCAGAATTTATGATTTTAATTCCTATATACATGGTATCTAATTGTTAAAAGCTGATGTCAGCGAGACAAATGTAAATACATGCAGTAGCGGAAATTGAACTCAATCTCTTTACTCTATAGGCATGGTATCTATTTATGAAGTTGATTTTTTAAACCTAGAGATAGGGCTTCTGATATTGAATCCCTTTAAATCATATAGGCATGGTTTCTAGTATGGTAAAGCAAACATAGCAAGTATATTAACACGATCCTATAGACATGGTATCTACCCAAATTACCCCACAGATATATACCTACCCACCTCTTTTCACTAATCACCCCAGTGTTGTTTATAAATAATTATTACAGGCCAGCTGAATAAATTACATAAACAATAAAGAAAAGAAGAAGTTAACTATAGGGAGCCTGAAGCAGGCCTAAATGACTTCCCCAAGCATCCAATAACCTCACATGCAAAGGTTCCATAGTCAGTATCATTTTCTAGGTGTATGAGAGTTCTCTAAGGATCTCAAGGATCCCGGGCAGTGCTCACACCTAGACTTTATAACCAGAACTGAGCAAGTGCAGTGTGGAAGAGCCAGCTCCAGTGCATTAGAGTTTAGAGGGATCTCATAGGGATCCCAAGGCAGTCACACACTGGAGGGGCAGAGCTTAAGGACCTAAGAGTATAGTGGGAGTGCTTGACATGGTTTTGAAAAGTTTAATAGTAAAGCAGTATTTGAAATGACTCAGTTGAAGTAGTTTTTTAAATAGGAGAATTGTTCAGTAAAACAGTTTTTGGCAAGAGTTGTGTAACCAAACAACATAACAAACCTTCATACAGGGGTAATTGGGGATTGGGAACACACAATACAAGCAAACAAAAGTCTTTACAGTAAAGGGGGTAGGTAGTTGTGCAAACGGAAAGATATGGATTATGGGGTGCTAATTAGAACATAGTTATAGAATCAGAGGTATTTTTGGGGGTTCATGGGATTAGGGATAGCTAATGATATAATACAGTAAGAATTTCAGAACCAACATAAAATCAAACAACTTAGAGTAACACAATTACTTTGCAAAGAAAGGTACATGCTAGAGACTACATTGCAAGTGAACCAACATTCAAATTTAGACAGACTACAAGTTCACAAGACATGTTGATCCTAGAAGTCATAAGACATAACTAGGTGAAGTAATATGTCAATTACGTGTTGAACAACAACACAGTAGATAGAAATAGATTAAGAATATGATAAACTGAAGCAATATGAACCACATTGGTTTAAGAGCCCGAATTTAAAATCAGAACATACTAGTAAAGAGAGTAAACGAAAGGTAAAGAATATGAGAGTGTAATAATTAACCTTGGCTTGCAGCCGGCAAATTCAGTAACTATAGTAGGTTACAAAGAAAGCAGGAGAGCTTTTGAGTGTATGAGAGATGTGAGCTAATGTTTGTCCTTTCAAAACTGTAGAAGAGAGCAATATATAGTAGTTTGAAAGCTAGGTAAATAAGGTAAGAATCAAATTGTTTAGTAATTATAAAACTCCGAGTAAAATCAGTTCGATTCCTCCCTGAATTAAGGAATTAATTCAAACGGTAAAGAGCAGGTGACAAATAAGGAAAGAAATCATACATAGCTGGAGTATAACAAATAAGGAAAGACTTCAAACAGTGCAAGTATAGAATATGTAATTAGGGCTAGGTTCATAAAATTCTAGTTAAGGAAATAATTAGCAAGAATCAAGTAACAATGCAGACAAGGTAAGGGAAAATCAACTAAGGCAGGCAAATCAATCAAAGTGAGTAGAAAGGTAAGAATCAAAGGTTTAAGGTAAAGTGTTAAAATCAACCCAAGAAATAAGGAATTTAGAATATTACATAGCTCAATCAAAGAGAAAGTCATGAAATGAGTCAGCATGTTTAGCATATAAAAAAGGTAAAACATGGATAGTCAGGAATCGACACATAACTCTAGCGAAATTAAACAATACTGATTCGATGAGAAAGATACAGGTCTTGATGTGAACAGTCAAGATGAACACAAGCACATAGAATCAGGGAAAGTTTAGACTAAGAAACTCAGTAGAAGCATATCAAGTCAAGACAGTCACAAAAACTCAAAACAAGAACCGATTAGTCATGCTAATACTCAAAAACCAAACGACGAATCTTGAAAAATTAAGGCTTTCAGCATGGGCGAGTTAAGGCTGTAGTAGACTCATAGACAGTCAAAATATGTGAGAAATAGAAGTTTAAACACAAAGAATCACTTAAAAAAAGTTTTTAAAAGAAATCCCAAAAACCCTAGTTTTAGAAAAGGTGAAAACACTTGAAATCATATGATTTTCGTAAAGAATCTCAAGGATAATCTAAAACACTCAAAAAACAAGCTCAAATTGTGCTAGATTTGTACAGATCTAGGAGGTATAGAAAGGAAATTAGGGTTTCGAAAGAGACCCATACAGAGATGAAGAAACCTGTCTAGAAACCCATAGATCGTAGCAAATATAGAATGATTTCACTTGAAATCACATTGGAATAGCCGGGAACATGCAGGAGATATACCCTAGATGCAAGTTGGCATGGCTCTGGTCCCTTAAGGGCCTTAGAGAAGGCAAGAATGACATGAGAGAAGCCATTGGAGGCCTGAGAGATGATGAGAGGTCACCAGAGATGGCCAGATATGGGAGGTCGGCGTTTGAAGATTATGGTTTAGGTTGAGAGTGTTTTGAGAGTAGAGAGGATTTTAGGGTGGCGGAGGAGGTGAAGAAATGAATTAGGTTTGGGGGGTATAGGCTAGTTTAATTAGGAAAGGGTGAATCCGGGCCGTTGATCTCTGAGATCAATGGTCAAGATTATGGGGGCCTGCGTCGCGTAAATGTATTTGGGGCCTGTTTCGGGTAATTTAATTAGAAATTGGGTTGGGTGTTAGGATTGGATTGGGTTGAATTTAGGCTGAAATTGAAATAAATTTGGCTAAGTTTTAAATAGCCACTTTTAGTACTATACAATTTATAAAAAATAATATAATGATTTCTAAAAATATTTTGTGTACTGAAAGTGATTAAAAATAATTATTTAATATTCTAAAAATATAAAAGACCTAATAACATAATTGTGCCTTAATAGGGCAAGTATTGCAATTATAACCAAGTTGGCTTTTTTAAAATATAAATGCAATTATAAGAATGCACAAAATATTTTTAAGCAATATTTTGGCATAAATATAAGATTTAGATGGCTAAATTACCACAACAATAATTTGAAGAATAATTACTGGAAACTTTATAAGTAAAAAGGGAAGAAATAAATCAATTTAAAGCCTTTAATAATTATAGAAAATTTATAAAAAGCTTGGGCATGCTTATATATGAATATATACTATTTTGAAAGTATAAATATGTATTAAAAAATATGTAGGGGAAAATTGAGTATCAACAGCTGTCCCTCTTTACCCGGGAATGATGAAAGAGTTTTCGGGTAAAGAAATGATGATCAATTTTGACCGGGCGGGATGTTTTGAAAGACAGAGGCTGGACTCCGGTCTTCGAGTTGCCTACATATCCCTAGTTTTACAGGAATCAGTCCATGTGTGGTTCTGGATTCATCGGCGGAATATGCCGATGAAATTATTGCAAGAACAGACACGAGATGTTGTAGCAGCGATGGTGAGCGGTTAAGGTCCGAGACAGTTGAGGGAACTGGAGCGAGATCGCTCCTGCTAGGATAGCGGTTGCTTACTGGTTACCTGCAGATAAAAGATGCTACAAACATGTATTTGCAAAAATTTAAACATGATGCAGATTTCCTTTGGACCATGAAGGTTGTCTTTGGACAGTTAAAGATGACGTCCTGGGCCATGAATTTTTTAGTGAGGGATTCACAAGCCATGAAATGATGTTCTCGGGCCATGACAAATGGTGCCTCCGAACCATGACGCCTTTGAATAATGATATACAAATTTGAGGGATCCTCAGGCCATTGCATGGTGTCTTCCAGCTATAAGGATAATGCCTTTTAGACTATGGCGCCTTTGGATAGATTGGCGATATTTCAACCTATGATATGCAATAATCATGATGTTAACAAGACATGGCTTACTCTTGTTAAATGGAGGGTAGTGCTTAGCCCGATCCAAAAGCAAATAAATAGTACAGAAATAGAGCAATATTTGTGCGAAAAGGGACAGTGCTTAGTCCCATGCGAATGTGGAGGCAGGGATTAGCCTCATAAAGATGTGGAGGCAACGATTAGACTCATGCAACTAAGGAGGCAGGGATTAGTCTCATGCAGATGCGGAGGAAAAGATTAGCCTCATGCAACTAGGGAGGCAGGGATTAGCCTCATGCAGGTATGGAGGCAAGGATTAGCCTCATGCAAATAAGGAGGCAGGGATTAGCCTCATGCAGGTATGAAGGCAAGGATTAGCCTCATGAAAATATGGAGGCAGGGATTAGCCTCATGTAAATATGGAGGCAGGGATTAGCCTCGTGTAAATAGGGAGGCAATGATTAGCCTCATGCAAATATAGAGGCAGGGATTAGCCTAATGCAAATACGGAGGCAGGGATTAGCCTCATGCAAATAGGGAGGCAAGGATTAGCCTCATGCAGATATGGAGGCAGGGATTAGCCTCATGCAGATATGGAGGCAGGGATTAGCCTCATGCAGATATGAAGGCATGAATTAGCCTCATGCAGATATGGAGGCAGGGATTAGCCTCATGCAAATATGGAGACAGGGATTAGCCTCATGCAAATAGGGAGGCAGCGATTAGCCTCATGCAAATAGGGAGGCAGGGATTAGCCTCATGCAAATAGGGAGGCAGGGATTAGCCTCATGCAAATACGGAGGCAGGGATTAGCCTCATGCAAATACGTAGGCAGGGATTAGCCTCATACAAATAGAGAGGTAGGGATTAGCCTCATGCAGGTATGGAGGCAAGGATTAGCCTCATGCAAATGGCAAGTAGCAAATAAAATGTCTGATGGCCTGATTGATAGTGATCTCTTTGTGTATACATGTTTGTGAATGCTATCGTTACGTCAAATGTGCATGCGTTCAAAGAGATATTGTAAGTTCTGTGGGGGAAGGTTGGTTCATGCTTCTGTTGGCTGGCTTTGCTTTGCTCCATTCTGAAATACCTTTTGAGTTCCCCTGGGTAACACCTGACTATTACGGAAATAAAGTTTTCGAAAAGTATGCAATCATTGATAAAAATAGAGTCTTTAGAAACGTATTGATGTATCAAGTAATTTTAGATGAACTAGTGACTATAACACATCTCAAAGGCATTATAGCTTTCTTATATTGGAATTTTGAGGGTCTTCCTCAAAATTCTACCCTAGTTTGGTAGAGGATCCTTCGGATATTTGCGGATGATAGGCCTTGCTGAACCTTCTTCGGAATTTTGAGAATCCTTCTCAAAATTCTGCCTTAGTTTCTTAACTGATTACTGACTTTCTGATACATGTTGGTGTTGGCTGGACTTGCTTTGGAATTTTGAGGACCCTCAAAATTCTGCCCCAGTTTCTGATCTTTGGTGAAATGAAAATTTTATTATGATATGGACGAACCCAGAAGGCTGCCTACGTATCCCCTCTTAAACGGGGATTAGGTCAAGTGTAGTTGAATTACATTAGATGGGGAAATATAAATAATATAAGCATAGTATCTCTTGACAGCGTCTGAATTGATTGGTTTTGGCCAGATTTCTCCATCCATTTCTGCAAGTATGAGTGCTCCTCCTGTCAGCACCTTGTGAACCATATACGGACCTTGCCAGTTGAGAGAGAATTTTCCTTTGGCTTCATCTTGATGTGGGAAGATTTTCTTCGGCACCAACTGACCTGGTGCGAATTGTCTCGGTTTGACCCTTTTGTTGAAAGCACTGGACATTCTATTCTGATAAAATTGGCCGTGACATACTGCATTAATCATCTTTCCATCTATGAGGGCCAATTGTTCATAGCGGCTCCTTATCCATTCTGCGTCACTGAGTTCAACTTCTTGTATGATTCTTAAAGAAGGAATCTCTACCTCGGCTGGGATGATAGCCTCGGTACCATAAACCAGCATGTAGGGAGTTGCCCCTATTGATGTTCTAACGGTAGTGTGGTATCCCAATAAAGCAAAAGGTAGCTTCTCGTGCCATTGCTTGTGGTTTTCTACCATTTTCCTTAGTATTTTCTTGACGTTTTTGTTGGCGACTCCTACGACTCCATTCATGTGAGGTCTGTAGGCTGTGGAATTCTTTTGCTTGATGTTGAAAGTTTCACACATAGCTTTCATAATATCACTATTGAGATTGGCGGCATTATCAGTAACAATGGACTCAGGAACTCCGAATCGGCAAACAATTCGATCCATGACAAAATCTGCGATGACTTTCTTGGTTACAGCTTTGTAGGACGTAGCCTCTACCTATTTTGTGAATTAATCAATGGCTACCAGAATAAACTTGTGTCCCTTTGAAGCAGTGGGCTCAATCAGACCAATAACATTCATTCTCCAAGTGGTGAATGGCCAAGGTGAGCTTACTGCATTGAGCTCGTTTGGCAGCACTTTTATCATATCGGCATTCACCTGGCATTGAAAGCATTTGTGGACATAGTGGATGCAATCTGTTTCCATGGCTATCCAAAAGTAACCGGCCCTAAGTATATTCTTTTCCAAGACGAAACCATTCATGTGCGGGCCACAGGTCCCGACATGCACATCCTCAAGTAGCTTAGAAACTTCTTTTGCATCGACATATCTTAGTAAACCCAAATCAGGAGTTCTTCTGTACAAGTTCACTCCGTTATGGAAGAAGTGATTAGATAATCTCCGGAGTGTGCGTTTCTAAGTGTGATTTGCATGGTCCGGGTATTCTCCTTTCGATAAGTACTTCTTGATGTTATGGAACCAAGGCTTTCCATCCATTTCTTCTTCAACATGAGCACAATATGATGGCTGATTATGTATTTTCACTGGAATGGGGTCAATATAATTATTATCTGGATGTTGTATCATAGATGACAAGGTGGACAATGCATCGGCAAACTCATTCTAAATTCTGGGCACATGTCGAAATTCTATCTTCGTTAACCTCTTTCTCAATTCTTGCACATGGTGCAGATATGGAAATATCTTGGAATTCTTGATGGCCCACTCTCCTTGTACCTAGTGCACAAGCAAATCTGAATCTCTAATCACCAGCAGCTCTTGGATGTTCATGTCAATTGCCATGTTGAGCCCTAGTATGCAATCTTCATACTCCACCATGTTGTTGGTGCAGGAAAATATAAGTTTAGCAGATACCGGATAATGTTGACCCATTTCTGATACCAAGACTGCTCCAATACCCACTCCTTTGAAATTTGCAGCTCCATCAAAGAACATCCTCTAACCGTCATATGCTTCGGTAATGTCTTCTCCTACAAATAATACTTCTTCATCAGGAAAATATGTTTCCAAGGGTTCGTATTCTCCTCCCACCAGATTTTCAGCAAGTTGATCTGCCAATGCTTGCCCCTTGACCGCCTTTTGAGTTACGTAGACGATGTCGAACTCACTCAACAGTATCTGCCATTTGGCCAACTTTCCAGTCGGCATGGGTTTCTGGAATATGTACTTCAAAGGGTCCATCCTAGATATGAGGTATGTAGTGTAGGCACAGAAGTAATGCCTCAATTTCTGAGTTGTCCATATCAAAGCACATCAAGTGCATTCAAGTAAAGAGTATCGTACTTCATAAGGTGTGAACTTCTTACTCAGGTAGTATATGACTTGCTCCTTTCTTCCTGTCTCATCATGTTTTCCCAAAACACATCCGAAGGCTCTATCTAATACAGGTAGATAGAGTAGCAAAGGTCGTCCCGGTTTTGGCGGGACCAGAACTGGTGGTGTGGATAGGTACTCCTTGATCTTGTCAAAATCTTTCTGATAATCCTCTGTCCAACTTGTTTCAGCATCTTTCTTCAGCATCTTGAAGATGGGTTCACATATGACTGTGGATTATGCTATGAAGCGACTGATATAGTTAAGATGTCCTAGGAAGCTCATCACGTCCTTTTTGCTCTTAGGTGGTGGTCACTCCTGAATAGCCTTGACTTTAGATTAATCCTGCTCGATCCCTCGAGACTGACGATGAATCCCAATAATTTTCCTACGGGAACCCCGAAGGCACACTTTGCGGGATTTAGTTTCAAATTGTACCTCCTTAGCCTATCAAAGAACTTTCTCGGGTCCTCTATGTGATCTGTGTGACAATGATGTCGTCCACATGCACCTCTATTTCTTTGTGGATTATGTCATGGAAGATAGTTATCATGGCTCTCATGTAATTGGCCCCAACATTCTTCAGACCAAATGGCATCATCTTGTAATAATATACACCCCACGGTGTGATGAAAACTGTCTTCTCTGTGTCTTCTTCATCCATCCAAATCTGGTGATAACCCGCAAAGCAATCTACAAAGTATTGGAGTTCATTCTTGGCGCAATTATCGACCAGGATGTGTATATTTGATAGTGGGAAGTCGTCCTTGGGACTTGCTCTATTTAAATCCCGACAATCAACACATACTTTGACCTTCCCATCCTTCTTCGGAACTGGCACAACGTTAGCTAACCAGGTTGGGTATTCAACCACCATGAAGACTTTGGCTTTGATGTGCTTGGTAACTTCCTCCTTGATTTTCAGGCTCATGTCTGGTTTGAACTTTCTAAGTTATGCTTTACTAGCAGACACGTGGGATTAGTGGGCAGCTTGTGAGCCACTATGGATGTGCTCAAACCAGTCATGTCATCAAATGACCATGCAAAAATATCCTCATACTCTTTTAAGAAGTTAATGTACTCTTCCTTCTCTGTTGGTGACAAGTGAATGCTAATGCGAGTCTCCATAACGGTCTCGGCGTCTCCCAAATTCACTACTTCGGTCTCATCCAGATTGGACGTAGGCTTATTCTCAAAGTTTTCAACCTCCCTGACAATTTCCTCGGGTATCTCATCTTCTTCATCTGAATCACTATTCTCATGTTGTGTTGCCTCATTGCATGTTACAATCACTGGTTCATCAGGAAAAGTAATAATAACGCCAGGGACTCGGCAGGCTCGGGATGGTGTAGCGATCCAATTCCTGAGAACAACTCCCTTCTTTAGGATATAAATGGTGAGGCCTTCTTCCTCCTCCTCCTCAATTATGGCACTACAGTCCAGTCCTCATCCTCCAAGAACAAGTTCTTCAACCCAGCTAGTGCTTCCTCTTCTGCAGTCCCCTATATTGTGTCACCTTGGTGAAAAGCTTATTCCAATCATGGCACTGGTTGCTCGAGAGGGTAGTACGGTCCACGCCATGGATGCCACCAATTTCTATTCTCTTTCCATGTGTACTGGTATCCGATCCCAAAGGTGGTACCATGATTTTTCAACTCTATTGTTTTAGTGATACCTTGGAGGTTCTTTCCCAATCCGTTGTCGGGTTCATATCCAGACCAAGCTAGTATACTTTCTATTTTACTACTCCACCATTTATCTTTCTCGACGGCATTGACCCGTTCAATATGATGATAGGTTTTCCCTCCTAACTTTCTTCTATGTCTAATAGTCGGGATGGTTTGACTCGTGTAAATGGGGTTACTCCTATCTCCGTGAATGATCACCTCCTGACAATTCCATTCGAATTTCACAGCTTGATGTAGTGTGGAAAGTACGTCCCCAGTGGCATGGATCCATGGTTGGTCCAACAGAAGATTATATGAGGTTGGTATGTCGAGCACCTGAAATTTGACGTCGAACTAAGTTGGTCCCATTTGTAAGCAAATGTTGATTTCCTCCATCATGGCCTATTGGGAGCCATCGAAAGCTTTCACGTTCATGCTTCCTACACGTATTTCATGAAAACCTTTGTCCAACCTTTTCAGAGTGTCCAATGGACAAATATTTAGGCTTGAACCTCCATCAACCAAGACCCTGGCAATGAATTTGTTTTCAAATTGCACTGTAATGTGCAATGTCCGATTGTGATTCAGCCCCTCAGGTGGTAGCTCATCTTCTTGGAAGATAATCTTATGACTTTCCAATACTTGCCCCACCATGTTGGCCATTTCCCTTCCCCGCCAGTGATGTTATTGGGTACATAAGCCTCGCTCAACACTTTCATTAAAGTGTTCTTATGTGCCTCTGAATATTGCAACAATGACAGGATAGATATCTGAGCTGGGGTTTTGTTCAGATGGTCAACGACGGAATGCTCTTTTGCTTGTACTTTCCTCCACAGGTCATCTGGCCCTATCTCAATGATAGGCTATCTGGTAGTGGCATCCTTACTTGAACCTCCCAAGTGTTCAGGTGTATAGACTCTTCCAGTCCTAGTCATTCCTTGTGCAGCGTCAAATTCTTCTACCTTGGCCTTCCCTTTCCGCCAAACCTCGGTAACATAATCCCAGGGTATTGCTTTTGAGTTGAATGGAGGTGCAGTTGATACCATCATAAAGAAAGGTGTGACCACTTCTACTTCAAATGGAGTGGTGGTAGTCGCGGGTGGAGCCACATCTACCTCAAATGGAACTAATGCAGTTACCTCCACCTCGATTGGTGACTGAGTCTGTACCATGATAGGGGTAAGTGTGACTGCAACTTTAAAGTAATCACCTTCTCGAATAAGCACAATCGACCCTTCATGGTCCCATTATTCGTTTGTCTCTATCACATGTACTCCACCGCCTCTATGATCGAGGAGGGGGTTGTCACGAGCATTGGGTGTGGCTTCTTTTGCCTGTATGACATTGTTTTCAGTTATCGTCTGGATCTTATCCTTCAATGTTCAACACTTAGCAGTGGTGTGCCCCTTCATACCGGAATGGTACGCACAAGTTTTGTTTGGATTGACCCATTGGGATGGGTTTTCTAATGCCACAACGGGAACAGGAGTGATGTAACCCACGGCTTTTAACCTTTCATACAACTGGTCAACAGGCTCAGCAATGGCGGTGTATTCTCTGGGTGGCTTGCTGTCAAAGTTGGGTCTTGGTCTTGGAAAGTTTTGGCGAGTTGAAGGTGATTGGAAGTGGGGTGTTTGGGAGTTATAAGTGTGATGGACAGTGGTTGGTTAGGAATATCTGGGAGATGAAAGCTAATGTGTAGGCGGTGATGCTTGGTATATGGGCAGAGGTGTTTGATATGCGAGTGAAGGTGTTTGATAGATAAGTAGAGATTTTGGACCCTAGGCCACCATTACTGCCCCAACATCTCTCTTCTTCGATATGCCACCTGATTGTAATGCCTTATTTGAGCCCTGTAGTGCCTCAAAATTCGTTACCATCCCGCTCTTGATTCCTTCCTCGATCCTTTCTCCAAGTTTGATGATATCAGAGAATTTATGATTTTTGATAACCATCAACCTTTCATAATATTGCGAATCCTGTGCTCTGACAAAGAACTTGTTCATTTGTTCTTCGTCCAAAGATGGCATGACCTTGCCCACTTCCGACCTCCAGCGAGTAGCATACTCACGGAAGGTCTCAGTAGGTTTTTTCTTAAGATTCTGAATATAGAAAATATCTTGTGCGTTTTCTGTATTGAACCTGAACTGGTCCATGAAATCTGACATCATACTTACCTAATTGTACCATTTCTTGGGATCTTGGCTAATATACCAGGACAAAGCATTCACAGTAAGTCTCCTCATAAAGAGCTTCATCCGGATATTTTCATCTTTCCTAACCCCGAAAATCTTGTCACAATAGGTTATTAGATGAACCCTGGGATCACCTGTGCCATCGAATATATCGAACTTGGGATGTTTGTACCCCTCAGGCAATTCCACATCTAGTTGTATGCATAGGTCTTCATAGTTCAAACCTTCTATTCCTTTGTCACCTTCAACACCCTGAACTCAGCTCGTCAACTTCTTAAGTTCTTCAACCATATTTTTAATGAACAGGTCTTTCTCAAAGGAATCCGGTGTATAGGAGATTGGCTGGATGGAGTGAGGTACAATTTCTACGTATACATGGTTGCTTTAATGGGTGCTAGGGACTTGGGTGCAATAATGGTCATTGGTGGATTTTTGGGGATTGGGAATGGGTTGTGGTGTGTTTTGGGGAGTGTGGTAAGTGGTGGTTGGTGGGTACTGAGTTCGTTGATGGTGGTGTTGTGGCTAAGTAGGTATTGGCAATGGATTGAGATTTTGGGGTGGAGTTGCATATTGATTTCCGGGAGGATTTTGTGGATGTTGGTTTTGTGTGTTCTGGGGAGGTGCTGGGTTCTTTGTGTTTTGTTGGTGGATGTCGGGGACATTTAGGGTGAGTGACAAGTTTTCCAAGTTGCGAACCTGCTCAAGTTCTCCTTGGAATTCCAATATCTTTTGTTCCAATCTCAGGACTAGATCATTTGGGGCCGAAGTACTACGGTCGTCTGAGGTTTCTGCGTTCTCTACATTCTCCTTTCGGATAACACTTAAGTCATCCATTTTTGCTTTTCCTCTTCCCTTTGTATTTCTTGGAGGAGGAGGAGGTGGAGGGCCTCTAGATCTGGTATGATACGCTATTGAGGCCAGTATGAGTGAACCAACCTAAGGGGATGGGAATAATAAAAAATAAAAAAAAAGTAACAAGTCAGTGAGGATTCTGAAATATTTGCAGTATTTAACACATATTGTGAAAATGTAAATGCACGTCTTAATTTGGGAGCCTCGTTGTGACCAAGGTAGGCCTAGCGACAAATAAATTTGGAAGACTTTAAATTCCAATAAATGCTTTATTTTATAATATAAAAGTATACGAATCCCAAAACGACACTAAGATAATAAAAATAAGTCACTACTGGCACTTGGCCTTATTACATTTAGGAAAGCAAATAAATCTAGCCTATTTGGTCCCAGAATGACCTTCCCCAGATTCTATCTTCCTTACTCCATCATATAGGTCCCCTAGCTCGCGCAGACCCAGTAGGAAGTAGGCTCTGGCCAGATGTCCTCCTTCAGCTCCTTCAACGTTCTGGCAATCCTCAATCCTCTTTATGACTTTACCTTCCAGCTCCACTATTCCTCGCTTAAGATATTCCAGTTTCCTATTGAAAGTGACTTCTATCTCTTTCCATTCTTCAATCAACCTCAGATTTCTCTCAAGTATTTCCCGATGCTCATTTTCAGAGTTGTGGACTCTCTTGTGTATCCTGTTGTATTTGACTTGAGCTTCAACTTCTTCATCTATAATCCTATTCCCTCAACCGGCTCCTGGCATCACCATTCCTTTTAGATTGTCCTCTAACCATGCTGGGTAGAGAGGCTCACACCCCGCATTATACCTGTCTGGCTCAACGATGTTCTTTTCCACCATGATTTTGTAATACCACATGTGCTGAGCTTGGCACTTGTATAGGACGTCGTCGTCTTGAAAGTCTGTCCTGAAATAGCTTATCTTGGCAAACTTAGGTACAACCTGTTTCTTGCCTGCTTGCCTCATAACTCGGATAGGGACATAAGGGTATATCCCTCTTAGTCCAATTAGCACCAAGTCTGGAGCATCCCTAGATTCAGTTGGGAACCATTCAAACAACCATTGCCCCTGTTCCTCGGTCAGATTGTCGAAGAACTCTACCCATTATTTGGTGCCTTCCGGCTATGCAACTCTGTCTAGAATGTAATCATCCACTTGGGGTGATGGAAGACAATATGCTCGTTCCAAGCCCTTCGCGGAAATTCTTGGCGATAGTGACCCTTTTGAAAATGTTCCAACAACCACAATTGCGGCAACGAGTTACAACCCTCGAAATGTTTGACCCATCTTTGACAGCGCTCCATGGCCCTGTAGATGTCGGCTATGATCATGGGGACTATAGTGTATGTTTATCCATTGATCCCTTCCATCAAATTCTTGGCTACCATGGCCAACCTAGTGTGGATTCTCTCCCTTTTCATTAGGAATACTATCAGGCCCAAGAAATATACAATGAACACGAAAACTCTGCGATAGATGTAGCCCAGAGAGGTAAGAGAGATCTCATTATGGTAGGTACGGTAGGACTTGCTATGCCCATACCTCTCATACAGATATTCAAAGGGTATGTAAGATTCTTTCAGGCATACCAGGTTAGCATTCTTATTCAACCCCATCATCTTTAAGATCCTTTTACCGATACGGTTCTCCAGTACCAATAACCCGGGACTATCCCAAGTCAATCCCGCAAGCCCTCCAATTTCTTCTAGAAGTGATGTCATTTCTATGTCGCTGAAATGCAACACAGACCTCTCACTATCCCAGAACAAAGTGGCAGCCTCGATCACCTTGTTGTTTGGCTCAATGTCTAGAAGGGAAGGCAAGTTACCCTGGTACTTCCTTACATGTTTCTTGTTACTTGAGGAAATATCCTCCCACCAATCTAGCAGCAATGGTGGAATGTTGCTAACCATACCAAATCTGGGGACCTCGTGCCTCATTTTCTGCAAAACAAAAGGGTTGGGCCTTTCTCCCCTACCAGACTCGACTGTTATACATTCATGATTAGCGTATTGGCATTTAGTTCTCCAAATCAATGCACAAAACGTGGTTGTGTCCGTTGGGATTATGGAAACCCCGGTGGACTTTAGATAAGGCGCATCTTAAAGGATCATTATGTGGACAACATAATTGATCCAACTAGGTTTGACCATCATGCATGCTCAATTTCGATCAGAGTAAGGTTACTATGAGGGTTTAGACTGGTACCCTCAAGAGTGCAACTTGAGGGGGAAAGGCACAAAACTGTTGATTGCACCGCTGATCAACTGGTTTTACCGCAAATAAGCCTTTCCGAATATAAGGGTAATAAATAGGAAGAGCGCAACCACTCATCAAGCGTTGCTATAAGATTTGATACGCACGAGTGGAATATGATGTGGCGCATTATTTATGCAACAATTAATAACATATAGTCAGGTATTTGCACATAGGAAAATAAATACAGTATTTAAATAATTGAATTACAGTTACGGAAAAGGAAAACAGAGAGACAAGTTGATAACTAGGGATTTTGACGTGTTTGACACTCCTTCTTGCTTACACTATGATTATAAATTCTTACAAAATAGCCCCAAAAGGCTCATAAGTTGTGCTTGATCGTAGGTTTGATCAACAAAGTGACAAGATGTCAAATATCGGCTCAAAAGGAGTGAAACCTACACAAGTACCAAAAACAAGACAACTCAGGAAAAACAGGCCTAGTGCGGCCGCACTACACTTTGTGCGGTCAGCACTAGGGAGATTCAGAGAGTTGGATTTGAAGGCATCAAAGCACTGCGGCCGCAGTACATATTGTGCGGTCCGCACTGAAGACACCGCGGCCGCACTACCATTTTATGCGGTCCGCGGAAGCAAACTTCAGAGAGATGTCAAGTGCCAAGGTTCAAGCCTATGCGGAGCGCGGTCGTGTTTGTGCGGACCGCGCTAAACTCCTTCGCAACCACATTCCATTATATGCGGTCCGCGGAGCCTGGGTTCAGAGAGTTGATTTTTCAGAGTCAAGAGCCTAGTGTGGCCGCATGACATTTTTTGCGGTCCGCACTGACCCCGCAGGGGCATTTTTGTCCAATTTTTCCAGCTTAGTATAAATTGAACCTTTTTCCATTTTTAGGGTATCAGCTAATTCCTGAACTATGTTGCGCTTGTGAGAAGACCATCTGTAGCCATTTTGGGCATTTAACTTAGTTTTAATGATAGAATATCTGTATTTACTTTAGTGTTTATTTAATATGCCTTTATCTTCATCAATTTCTCTGTTCTTGTCTTCAAGCATGAGTAGCTAAAACCATTAGCTAGGGTTATGGCTCAACCCTAGTATGGGTAATTAATGGGTATTGTGATTTAGGGTTAGATTGACTATGGGTGTTTGTTATTTGGGTCAATTTTATGGTTTAAATTATGAATTGGTGGTTGCAAACACTAGTTTGTGCTAAGTTGACTTGGCTCTTCTTGAGAAAGAGAGCCTAAGTATCAAAAATTGACCCAACAAGGAATTGGGATGGACTCAAGAGAATTGATAGTCCCAATTAAAGGGTTAAACCTCGAGAGAGCAATTACCCGACTTGAACCCTAGTTGCTTGAGCAAATTTGCCTACCCACTTGGTCTTGAGAAAGTCAATTGGGCAAAATCACTTTCTCTACCGAAAGGTGTGAGAGTGGGTAAAATTGTGCAGCGGTTACAGCATATTTCTCCAATTATATCAATCATGCCTTAGAAGCAATTACCCGTCAATTAGCCACCTAGGTGAAAGTCACTACCCTAGTGCCTTTTTATCCATTAGATACAACCATTAGCAATTATCGTTTAGCATGATCTAGTTGCATTTATAATTAATAGTTGATAATAGTAGTTTGTTAATGAAAAACCAAAAATGATTGGAAGTGATATTCGGAACAAATACACAATTCCACTCCAAATAGATACTCGACTCCATTCCTAGCTCCCTATGGAAATCGATCCCGACACACAAATCGGGTAAAAGCTACTACGACCCTCTCTTCCTACTTTTTAGTAGTGCAGAGTAGGCTGCGATCACTTTTTGGCGTCGTTGCCGGGGAGCTAACGGTTTTGGCTATCTATTTAGTTAGTTTTGTGTATTGTTCTTCTTTCCTTCTTTGTTACTTACTTGTTTGTGTCACTACTCAGGTACCAACATGGATTTAAACAACGCTAATGACCCACTTGGAAACATTATAGCGGGGGAAGAGGTAGATGATCTTGAGCAAGATGAGGTGCCTCTTGCACCTCAAGGTCAACGGAGAGGCCGGAATGCCAATGCTAATCCAAATTACAATATTCCAGACCATCCCCCGGTTCCTCCAAGAGTGGATCCCAGAATATTACCGAACCAGGGCTATGCAAGTGCTATTGTCCCACCCCGAATCCGGGTGGGCAACTTTCAGATAATCAATGTGATGTTGACCTTACTTGAGCAGTGTGGGTACTTAACGGGCGCTGCAAATCAAAATGCCTACAAACATCTCAAGGGGTTCGTAGATATATGTTGGGGGAGCAAGCAGATGAATGTATTCGAGGATGCACTGAGATTGAGATTTTCCCGTTCTCACTTCGGGGGAAGGCATTAGACTAGCTCGAGAGACTCCCCAACCATTCCATCACAACTTGGGATGAGTTGGCGGATGAGTTTATTGCCAAATTCTTCTCTCCTAGTCATATGTCAGCACTTCGAGATGAAATATTAGCCTTCAAGCAAGAGCCAACGGAACCTTTGCATGAGATTTAGGAGCGGTATAGAACGATGGTGAAGGAGTGCCTAAATAATAATATGACCTAGGCCATGATCCAACAAACCTTCTATCGGGGCATAAATATTAGAAATCAATGCATTGTTAACTAATTGGCCGGGGGCAATTTTAAGAAGTTTTCTTATAATGAGGCATGTGAAGTACTTGATGAAATGGCGGACATTTCTTCAGCATGGCAGAGTAGAGCAAATATGCCTCAAGGTGACCCTACGGTTATCCATTTGCACAAGGAATTGCACAACCATGGGAAAGTGATAGCTGAGCTTACTACTACTATGAACCAATTATCTAAGGCACAATTGCAACAAGTTCAGAATCCTTGCCAAGTGAATGCCTTGGAGGGTGTTAGTATGCTTGTCAACAAGAGAAGGCAACAAAATCAAGGAAATCCTGAGCAATTTGTTGATGAATATGATGGGTATCAAAATGATGGTTATGAAGACCAAAGTGAAGAGGTACAATGTGTCAACAACTATCAAGTCAATAGAGGCAACTCTTCAAACCAATAATGGTGACCCCAAGGAAATTGGGGCAATCAACAACAAGGTGGTGGAAATTGGAACAACAACAACCAAAACAACAATTGGGGTAATCAAAACAACAACCAAGGCAATTGGAATGAAAATAACAACAATAGGGGCAGCAACAACAATCAAGGCGGGTGGAACAACAATGGAAACCAAGGCAACCGGGGGCAAGGCTTTCAAAGGCCCCCAATGTACTAACAACTGAACAATACACCCCCTTTCCCTTCTCAAGATCCTAGTTCTTCTGGTAATGATATGGGTAGAATTGAAATGATGTTCGAGTAGATGATGAAGAGGAATGCGGATTCTGATGCACAGTTAGCTTCTCACAACACCTCTATCCGAAACTTGGAGGTGCAATTAGGCCAAATCTCCCAGTCATTAAATATTCGCCCGAAGGGTGCTCTACCAAGTGATACGGTAGTGAACCCAAAGGGTGGGAACAATCATGTTATGGCGGTCAAAACAAGAAGTGGGAGAGGCGGTGATGTGAATGCCCCTAAGCAAAAACAAGTCGTGGATGATGATGTTGAGTTGCAAGATGATGAAGTCCCTTTGGTAGTTGAAGATGTGGTTGATAAAAATGCGAACAATGAAGTGAGGATTGATATTCAAGAAGTCGAGGTGGAAACCCAAAATGATGTGAACCCGTCTAGGGAACACATAATTGACATGCCGGAGCCGGTTGTGCCAAAATCCAAGGCTCCTTTGCCAAGGCCACCTCCACCTTATCCTCAAAGGCTCGCGAAGCAGAAGAATGATAATCAGTTTAAAAAGATTATTGACATGATGAAGACCTTATCTATTAATGTGCTTTTGGTGGAGGTGCTTGAAAGACTTGGTTACAAAGACTTGGTTAGTGCTATAGTGCATTCAATAGTCCCGAAGCTTAAAGATCCCAGTGCTTTCACCATTCCTTGCACCATTGAGAGTGCGGATTTTGCCAAGGCTCTATGCGACTTGGGAGCTAGTATCAATTTAGTGCCCTACTCGATTTTCAAAACTTTGGGTATCGGGCAACCTAGGCCAACCTCAATGAGACTTCAAATGGTGGATCTATGGATGAAGCGACCTTTGGGAATTTTTTGATGATGTGCTTGTCCAGGTGGACAAATTTATTTTGCTAGCCGACTTTGTCATTTTGGATTGTGAAGTGGACTATGAGGTTCTTATTATCTTGGGCAGACCTTTCCTTGAAACGGGGAAGGCATTGGTTGACGTTGAAGCGAGTAAGCTCACTTTTGAGTGGGAGATGAAAAGGTCATTTTCCATGTTTGCAAGTCTATGAAGCAACCCAATAGCACCGAGGTGTGCTCATTTGTAGACCTTGTCACAGCTGTGATTGTGGACGACACCAGTGCTATGATCAACGTGGAGGATCCTCTTGAGGCCGTGCTATTAAATCTTGATGTCAATGAGGATGCAAGTAGAGTGGAGTGCGTGAATGCCTTACATGGGATGGGCTCTTATTCTTATGAGCCTAGAAAATTGTCTTTGGATATTGAAAATCAGAAAAATCCACCAACAAAGCCATCAATTGAGGAGCCACCGGTGTTGGAGTTGAAACCACTTCCTCCACACCTCAGGTATGAATTCTTGGGTTCAAACTCTACTTTACCCGTTATTCTTTCTTCTTGCCTTACTAACATGCAGGTTGAGACCACTTTGGCGGTGCTTCAAAAGCGGAAAAGGGCAATTGGATGGACTCCAGCTGACATTCTGGAATAAGCCCCGCATTTTGTATGCACAAAATTATCTTGGAGGATGTGCAAAGCCTTCCTTTGAGCATCAAAGAAGATTGAACGAGGCTATCCAAGAAGTGGTGAAGAAAGAAGTGATCAAATGGTTGGATGTCGGGGTTGTGTACCCCATTTCTGATAGCTCATGGACTTCTTCGGTGTAATGTATACCGATGAAGGGCGGTATGACTGTGGTTACTAATGACAACAATGAACTTATTCCTACTCGGACAGTCACAAATTGGAGGGTTTGCATTGACTGCTGGAAGCTAAACAAGGTGACCCGAAAAGACCATTTCCCATTGCCATTCCTTGACCAAATGCTTGATCGTCTTGTGAGGCATGTTTTTATTGCTTTTTGGATGGGTACTCGGGGTATAATCAAACCTTAATTGCCCCGTAGGACCAAGAGAAGACCACTTTTACTTGTCCATATGGAACCTTCGCTTTCTCTCGGATGCCGTACGGATTATGTAATGCTCATGCGACATTCCAAAGATGCATGATGGCTATTTTCACCGATATGGTGGAAGATATATTGGAGGTATTCATGGATGATTTCAGTGTAGTTGGTGATTCCTTTGAAGAATGTTTGAGAAATTTGGATAGAGTATTGGCCCGATGTGAAGATACAAACCTCGTACTCAATTGGGAAAAATACCATTTCATGGTTGAAGATGGTATAGTGTTGGGTTAAAAAATTTCAAATCATGGAATTGAAGTTGACAAATCCAAGATAGAGGTGATTTCAAGGCTTCCTCCCCCCATTTCTGTCAAAGAGGTAAGGAGTTTTCTTGGGCACGTGGGTTTTTACCAGAGGTTTATAAAAGATTTTTCAAAAGTGGTAAACCCCTGTGCAAGTTTCTAGAAAAGGATGCAAAGTTTGTGTTCGATGAGGGATGTATGCAAGAATTCGATCTTCTCAAGCTTAAGTTGACCACTACCCCTATTATTACCGTACCAAATTGGAGCTTTCCCTTCAAGCTCATGTGTGGTGCAAGTGATGTTGCAGTTGGGGTTGTTTTAGGTCAAAGGATTAATAAGATGTTTCATCCGGTGTACTACACAAGCAAGACCATGAATGAGGCTCAAAGGAACTATACAGTCACCGAGAAAGAGTTGTTGGCTATGGTATTTGCAATGGAAAAGTTTCGGCCGTATATTATGGGGGCCAAGGTCATAGTGCACACCGATCATGCCGCTCTTAGGTACTTGATGACAAATAAAGACTCCAAGGCAATATTGATGCGATAGGTGTTACTAGTTCAAGAGTTTGATCTAGAAATTATGGACCAGAAAGGTAGTGAGAACCAAGTGGCGGATCACTTGTCCCATTTGGAGGAGGAGGGGAGGCCCAGTGATGTCCTTGAGGTCGATGATTCATTTCCCGACGAACAACTCCTTGCGGTGTCAATGAATGATATGCCACGGTTTGCCGATGTTGCCAATTACCTTGTGACTGGAGTAATCCCGTGTGAGCTCTCTTCTAACCAAATGAAGAAGCTCAAGCGGGATAGTTTGGATTTCTATTGGGATGAGCCATACTTGTTCAAGATTTGCACGGATGGTGTGATTCGTAGATGTGTCCCGGAGGAAGAACAATTGAGTATCTTAGAGGCTTGCCATTCTTCACCCTATGGTGGCCATCATGGTGGGGTGAGGACCGCCTCGAAAGTTCTTAGTTGTGGATTCTATTGGCCCACCTTGTTCAAAGATGCGGGTGATTTTGTGAAGAGGTGTGACGATGCCAAAGGGAAGGTGGAATTTCAAAAAGGGATGAGATGCCTCTCAATACCATTCTTGAAGTGGATATCTTTGATGTTTGGGGCATAGATTTCATGGGTCCATTTGTTAGCTCTTGTGGGAATACTTACAGTCTCATGGCAGTTGACTATGTCTCAAAATGGGTTGAAGCCGTGGCTTTTCCTAACAATGAAGCCCGGAGTGTTGTTGCATTTCTTAAAAAGAGTATTTTCACAAGGTTTGGCACTACTCGTGTGATTATTAGTGATGGGGGGTCTCACTTTTGCAATTAAGTTTTCAACACATTGCTTTCCAAGTACGGTGTCAATCATAAGGTTTCGACCCCTTATCATTCTCAAGCTAGTAGTCAAGTGGAAGTCTCCAATAGAGAAATCAAAAGTATCTTGACAAAGACGGTTAATGCAAATAAGACCGATTGGTCGAAAAAGTTGGATGACGCTCTATGGGCTTATCGGATGGCTTACAAAACTCTGATTGGGATGTCTCCGTATCGGTTGGTGTTTGGGAAAGCATGCCATCTTCCAGTTGAGTTAGAGCACAAGGCCATGTGGGCTTTGAGGAAGTTTAATCTTGAATGGAATGTTGCAGCTAATCTTCGTGTTGAACAACTCAATGAACTCGATGAATTTAGATTCCATGCCTACTCCAGTTCGTCCTTGTATAAGGACAAGATGAAGTACCTTCATGACAAATATGTTCGTGGAAAGGAGTTCAACGTAGGGGATTTAGTTCTCTTGTTCAACTCCCGGTTACGTCTGTTTCCGAGAAAGCTCAAATCCAAATGGAGTGGACCATTTGAAGTTGTGTTTGTGACCCCTTTTGGTGCTCTTGATTTGAAAAACAAAAATGGTGAAGTCTTTAGAGTTAATGGGCACCGGGTAAAGCATTATCTTGGAAAGTTTGATGACAGTCACGTGGTGGCTCTCCTTCATCTCAAGTGATGTGGTTGTAACATGCATCGTGCCGCGACGTTAAATCAGGCGCTTCTTAGGAGGCAACCCATGTGCTTTTCTTCTTGTTTTCTTTGATTTTCTTTGTAGTATATGATTGATTTTTGGGCTAACTAGTTGTGAGATGTTGTAGGGATTGTGTTAATGCAGTGCAAGATATAGTGAAGAAAATGTTCAGCCTCTGAAGTTGCCAGTGCGGCCGCACTACACTTTGTGCGGTCCGCACTGGAGAAGGCCAAAATGATACCTCTCTGAAGTTTGCCACTGCAGGTGCACTACACTTTGTGCGGTCCGAGGTGGACCACTGCGGCCGCGGTCTGTTTTGTGCGGACCGCAGTGGGATAATGGGCCAAGCTTGATCGTAATAGCCAAGTGCGGACCGCAGTCCATTTTGTGCGGTCCGCACTGGTAGGTGAGACTGGGCCCCAGGGGCTTTTCTATAAATTGACCCTGGCGACCCCCTTTACCCTTTTCACAATTTTAACTCTTAGAAGCATAGAGCATTGTTCATCTTCCTTTATTCTTGTAATTAACTACTTACATCAATCTGTCCTCACTTCATCTAACAACTTGTATTTTCCATTTTCTTGTTTCAGTTCTGTCAATTTCATTTTATTTTCAATTTTTCTTAGCTTATAATCCTTGTTCCTCCCGTAATTAGTTTTCTAGCTATGTTAGATTGGTTGTAATGTTGATTCATGAGTACTAAATGAGTTTTATGGACTGGGTAAATATGTAGGGACATAAATTAGCAAAAGTTGAACTTAAAAGCAAAATCTAAGAACCCTAACTCAGTTCCACTGCTGGGCACCCTGTGCGGACCGCGGTTACTTTTGTGCAGTCCGCGGTGACCTAGTGCGGTCCGCAGTACCACTTTGTGCGGACCGCATTGACAAACTTCAGAAAGAGTACTCTTGGTCAATGCGGTCGCACTACATATTGTGCGGTCAACACTAGCCTAGTGCGGTCGCGGTACCATTTTGTGTGGGATGCACTGGTTAGATTCAGAGGAAGGGTAGTCTGAACCCTATCCCTGTACGAACCACGGTCGTTATTGTGCAGTCCGTGGTGGTCCCTGTGCGGCTACACTCCATTTTGTGCGGTCCGCACTGGGCTATTTCTGCAACTTGGCTGCAACTTTCCAATTCTATCTGCAATCCTTTCTACATAAATGTTGCCCACTGCTTCTATTAATACTAACATTGTAAGATGATTGTCTTTGCAGATAATTGTTAAACAAAGAGGAAAAGGCTCCAAACAACCCGACAGAGGTGATTCCTCCCGGAGAGGGAAACAGAGATTGGTTTAACTCACTCCCCAGGCTCGTCAAAACATAAAGAAGATGAGAAAGGCAATTAAGGCAGCTGATAGAGCCTGTGATCAATCGGGGAGTGAGTATGTGCCCTCCCAATATATTTCTTCAGACTCTGTACCAACACATTTCCACTCAAGTTTCAGATTGATAGATGACACTCATCCACCATCACCCACTGCCCAAGCACCAGAGCATGTTCCTACTGAGTCGTCTGAGGGCTCAGCAACCGCCAGTAGTGAATACTCCACTTCCCCCACAACTTCATTATCTAGGGAGGGTGCAGACGGAGGTGAGGAGTAAGTGCAAGGGGTTGAAGAGGTAGCTGAGGGTGGTGAGCCTCAGGTTGGAGGCATTGCCTGAACTAGAAAGCTCGATGTTTGGGAGGATAGGTTTGTGAGCCAGGTGGCATACCACAAGTTTAGGGAGTGGTGGCCGGTGAGAAAATTGATACAGGAGCAGAGTTTCATTGACATAGATCTTTTACCCCACAACCCTGACGTGCATAGATAGTTCAGAACGAGAGTGGGTTGAGAGCACTTCTTAGATGACTGCATGGATGCCAATGAACACTTGGTCAAAGAGTTCTATTGTAATGTAGCCCACATCATAAAGGGTTCCAAAGTGACCAAGGTTCGGAAACTCAAGGTGTTATTTGATAGGAAGTCGCTCAACGAATACCTGGGTTTCAATGAGGAAGATGAGTCTCTTTATATGGCAAAGCTGGAGATGGGCGAGGAGGTCTGTCCATGGTTAGCTCAGTACATGGCAATCCCAGGTACCGTTCTGGAGTGGTTGACTGTTGGGGTCAAAATACTACGGAGGACCCTAAACTTTGAGGCGAGGGGATGGGAGACATTTGTGTGCAGTCGGTTAGATCCTACTACCCATGACCAGACTCTTCCTCTCCACCGGGCTATTTTGGTTGCTTCCATTATGGCAGGGTACCCCATCAATGTGGGGAATGTGATGTCTCGAATCATTTCTATAGTGGTTGCCAAGCATGAACGGAACTATCCTTTCCCAAGCATCCTCACTATGTACTTTCGGGACTTGGGGGTGGAGAAGAGGCCATATGACATCAAGGTCAAGGAGACAGCCCCTTTCTCCTGGTATAGCGTGAAGAGGAATGACAACCCCAAGGATAAGAACTACAAAGCCCCTACTTCTGCCCCAACTGTCCAGTCTGAAGAGCCAGTTACGGTTGAGGGCCCCGCTGAGCCTGCCTCCACTTCTGCTAAGATGCCTCCCGGACCTTCCACATCTTCAGCCATACCTCCTAGCCCTTCCACATCAGCAGGCCCGAAGATCCCATCTTCCCGGGCCCATCCTATCACTGCCCATCGATTGAGTCAAACATTTCAGAGTATCAACAACTGGATGTATACTGCTTTATCCAAGTTGTCCACCTTGACCACCACTAACTCAATCGACACCTCAACCAGCACATGCCCCACAATCCATTGAGGATGCTTTGAAAGATATTCTTGAGAACCAGAAGAAAATCCTCACTACCCAGGATGCATTGGCAAAGGTAGTTGATTCGCATAGCAATGCTCTCAAGGAGCTTGCTATGGAGCATAAGAAGGTGCGAAAGACACGAGCCTCCAAGGAGTCCGTGAAGGAGCTGCGGGCGGATGTTGACAAGATGAAGGCAGACCAGCTGCCTTTAGACATATTGTTTGAGGACCCAGTTCCAGCAGCTGATCCACATGCAAAGCAGTCACAGCGACCTCCGAAGAGGAAGAGGATTATTCCTAGAGCCGATAATGCTATCATCCAGTTGGCGGACCCAGCAGAGACTTCCTTCAGTCAGCCATAGGGTGTACCACATCTAGAGCTTGTCCAGGGCCAGGCCCAGGTCCCAGTAGCTGAGCAGCAAGACATCGGAAACTAGTCTGAGGTTCCCGAGCACACAGAGGACCCAGGGACCATCTATGATCCTATGCAGACCGACCGGGCTTAGGGAGTCTTCATATCCTTTTTCTATTATTTTTATGCTTATTTGGACTAGTTGGCATTGGGGACAATCCCAGCTTTTATTTGAGGGGGTGCGCTCTACATTTTTGGATGACTGTATATATTGATTCATTTTATGCTTTCTTGATTTTCACATTTGGTCTGTATATAATTTGATATTTAGTTACTTTTTTCGCATCTTTCATCTTTCTTTGGGTCTGTATATAAAGTTACATCATTGTATATATTCATCACCGTTGTATATTCAAATCCCCTATTGTATATATTCATTCTATTTTCACAAAATATTTATGTTTTTAGCTTCTTATTTATGTTCGTAGCTTTTGTTTTGTTTTGGACGTTTTCAATAAGCCTTTGGTTTTCTTAATGCCATGGTTCTTTCCAAAGATGGAGTGTTGTGTGAACCGGGTGGCTCTTCCCAATGATGGATGGCGTGTCAACCTTCTTAAGTGTTTGAGTCCGTTTTTGTTTTTGTTTTTAGTGGTTTATTGTTAAGGATACCTCAAGCAAAGCTTCACGTGGGCCTAGAACATTTTCCTTTGATCCCATGGTCAAAGACAAAATAATGTGTTAGGATGGTGAAAGTCGTGACCTTGAGACTTTTGTGTTGACCGATAATCATCAGGTAGTTTTTCGGGACCATTGTGTGCTCAAATGTATCTAAGGTCGTTGTGGGCCCTCGACTCTATGTTTTTAGCGATCCTTTATCTTGTGTGGTGAGTAATTGAATTGCAAATCCAAGTCCTGAGTCAATGGTCTAGAACTTGCCCCGAATGTTTGTTGAGGCGAAATCCTAAGTGAATTTTGACTTGATACGTGATTATAGTCCCTCCTTGATCCAAATAATAGCTTGAAATTCCATAGCCTACCAATGATATGATCCCTAGTTAACCCTTTTGAGCCTTAGACCTTTTTCTTTTAAGAACCATGAGACAAGCCTATACCCGTTCTAAAAGATACCCTCTCTTGGAACCCGATCTTTCCTTGAGCACATGGAAAAAGTATAAGTTTGGGGGGAGAGATGATGGTGGCAACAAAGTGGTAAAAGGCACAAAAATAATGAAAAGGAAAGGAAATGAAAAAGAAAGAAAAGCAAAAGACAAAAAGAATGCTCAATGTGAAAAAAGAATAAAAAGGGATTCAAGAAAAGCAAAAGAATGAAAGGTATGGAAAGTTGAAAAAAGAGAAACGGTTTGAATTGCATAAGAAAGAGTCACAACGTGTCCCTCTAACCCCTTAGAAAGAGGTGAAATGACTCAAAGAGTCACGAGAATGTATTCCGAATGAATCAAAAGAAGTGCTTAAGGGAAGATGAAACCCACTTAGATCAAAACATTCCCTGCCCTGAACCAAAAACCTTCACAATGAGTCCACAAAAGCCCTATATGATCTTAAGTTGAATGATGCTTACATTAGTGGATACTCACATGAGGGGCCAGCATATGGTACTTAGAGCCGGACTTGTGACCTTTTCTTGAGAGAGATGAGTGAATTTCCATTAACCTTAGTATGTGTGCCAATATTCTAAAAGGTGAGGTTTGCTTAGGGAGAGTTGAGGATGTGTGAGTTTGGGTTCCACAATGACCAAAGTAATTGAGAGAGTTCTTTGATGTAATGAGTCAACTCTTGATGCTCTTGTGTCACACATGATCCATGGTTTTTCAAAGGTTAAATGTTGTTAATGATTCAGTTGTATTGAGGGCAATTGTTAGTCCCAATTGATGCTAGCTAAGGTTACTTTAGTATAGCTGAAAATTCTTGGACTTTCCCTTAAGGGGTGAGTCTTATTTTATTTGCTTGAGGACAAGCAAAAACTTAAGTTTGGGGGAGTTGATAACTAGGGAATTTGACGTGTTTCATGCTCCTTCTTGCTTACACTTTGATTATAAATTCTTACAAAATAGTCCCAAAAGGCTCATAAGTTGTTCTTGATCGCAGGTTTGATCAACAAAGTGACGAGACGTCAAAGATCGGCTCAAAAGGAGTGAAACCTGCAGATGTACCAAAGACAAGACAACTCAGGACAAACAAGCTTAGTGCGGCCGCACTACACTTTGTGCGGTCCGCACTAGGGAGATTTAGAGAGTTGGATTTGAAGGCATCAAAGCAGTGCGGCCGCAGTACATATTGTGTGGTCCGCACTACCATTTTATGCGGTCCGCGGAAGCAAACTTCAGAGAGATGTCAAGTGCCAAGGTTCAAGCCTATGCGGTCCGAGGTCGTGTTTGTGCGGACCGCGCTAGACTCCTTCGTGGCCGCATTCCATTTTGTGCGGTCTGCGGAGCCTGGGTTCAGAGAGTTGATTTTTCAATGTCAAGAGTCTAGTGCGGCCGCACACCATTTTGTGCGGTTCGCACTGACCCCGCAGGGACATTTTTGTCCAGTTCTTCTAGCTTAGTATAAATAGAACCTTTTTTCATTTTTAGGGTATCAGCTAATTCCGGAACTGAGCTGCGCTCGTGAGAAGACCATCTGTTGCCATTTAGGGCATTTTAACTTAGTTTTAACGATAGAATCTCTGTATTTACTTTAGTGTTTAATTAATATGCCTTTATCTTCATCTATTTCTCTGTTCTTCTCTTCAAGCATGAGTAGCTAAACCCATTAGCTAGGGTTGTGGCTCAACCCTACTATGGGTAATTAATGGGTATGGGTATTGTGATTTAGGGTTAGATTGACTATGGGTGTTTGTTATTTGGGTCAGTTTTATGGTTTAATTTATGAATTGGTGGTTGCAAACACTGGTTTGTGCTAAGTTGACTTGGCTCATCTTGAGAAAGAGAGCCTAAGTCTCTAAAATTGACTCAACAAGGAATTGGGATGGACTCAAGAGAATTGATAGTCCCAATTAAAAGGTTAAACCTTGAGAGAGTAATTACCCGACTTGAACCCTAGTTGTTTGAGCAAATTTGCCTACCCATTTGGTCTTGAGAAAGTAAATTGGGCAAAATTATTCTCTCTACCGAGAGGTGTGAGATTGGGTAAAATCGTGCAGCGGTTATAGCATATTTCTCAAATCATGTCAATCGTTCCTTAGAAGCAATTACCCATCAATTAGCCACCTAGGTGAAAGTCACTACCCTAGTGCCTTTTTATCCATTGGATATAACTTTTAGCAATTCTCGTTTAGCATAATCTAGTTGCATTTATAATTAGTAGTTGATAATAGTAGTTTGTTAAAGATAAACCAAAAATGATTGGAAGAGGTATTTGGAAAAAATACACAATTCCACTCTAAATAGATAGTTGACTCCATTCCTATCTCCCTGTGGAAATCGATCCCGACCCACAAATAGGGTAAAAGCTATTGCGACCCTCTCTTCCTACTTTTTAGTAGTGCGGAGTATGTTGCGATCACAAGTCAGTTTCGGGAATAAATGCTTAAAAGAAAATATATAGTTAAATCCAAATAAGGGGAAAAGGTACGGGATAAACATGCTTGGACTAATCTATGGAGAAAGTCCGGGTTTCGACGTTCATGGGGGGTAATAACCCATTTCCTTTTGGGAATTTGGGTTTTTGAAGAGTCTCACCTAACGGATTATGGTGCATTAGGGAACCAAGAGCGATTAACTCTTGGATTGGTTTGCATTACCAGAGATTTAGGGTAAGGGCTCGAAATAACCTTGAGGGGAAGGTGTTAGGCACCCTCTTGGTCCACAACGGTGGGTCCCGACCGAACTTATACTTATGAACTAGTCCTTTAACGCATAATTACAAATAAGAGCTGGTTTGGACATTACATGACTCAAACAATGAGACGAAGGAAAGATTTGAACAATTGTGCACATATAGGAAAGTGAAGTTTAAGCAAAGGGAATTTGGGAAGGAGTGGTCCTAGGTTGGTTAGCCAACAGGATCACCCCACGCAATGTCCGGTAAAGACTCCTCAATGAGGGGCTACAAGTGACATTAGCGCATAGTCATCATATCATGTTCTACTCAAGTCCCTCCCCTTGGTCATAGACGAAAGCGTTGTAGTAACCTCGACAATGTCCTATGCGTGCACTACCCATCCCTTCCTCGTAGCCCTGGAGGTATTTTAGGACCTCTATTCTTTGGACAGTTCTAGACTTTCATAAGGTCTTAAAAGGATAAAAATCTAGGTGTCAATCAAGAACAGTTAGAACTGCATTTAAAGAAACAAGTTATAGGCTCATAGTTAC